>NW_020954552.1:7125377-7146967 GCF_900497805.2 Vombatus ursinus | reverse complement strand
TCTATCTATCTATCTATCTATCTATCTATCTATCTATCTATCTATCTCTTCTATTGTCTCTCTATCACTTATTATCTAAAATTAATCTACCATCTATTTTCTATCTATCTATCTATGTGAAGCAGGATGCTATAATAGATAGGGCATTGGACCTGAGTCAGGAAGACCTGGATTTAAATTTTGCCTTAGACATTGATAGCTGTGTGATTCTGGGCAAATCACTTCACCTCCACCCCTCTTTGCTTTGTGTTTCTCATCTGTAAATTGAGAGGGTTGGATGCAATGACCTCTAAGATGTCTTACAGCTCAAAGTCTATGATCCCATCTATGACTCTGTTAAATATTTAATATTAAATAAATAAGTATTAGTTAAATACCAGACTCTGTGCTTAGTGCTACAGCTACAAAGAAAGACAGGAACACATTTCTTGCCCTAAAGGAGTTAACATTCTAATTGAGGGAGATAAAGAAATTATGTGGCTTCACGTTTTTATATAGGACACTTTCAAATATAAATATATTATATTTTGATATAATTTTAAAACACTTTCAAGTGTAGCATCTCCTTTGATCCCTTCAATATTGCTTTCAAGTAGGAAGGGCAAGTGGAATTATTGCTGCTTTACAGATGAGAAAATGGGGGACCCTCTGAGGTTGTTACTTCCTTAAGGTCACATAGCTAGCTAATGATGAAAGGAATTAGTACTGCTCTTTTTTCCCCTTTGAAGATAGAAGTAAAAAGGAATGATAATGGAAAGTATGGTAATAAGTCAATAATATAGAGAAAAACATTGAGCTTTCTCATCTACGTGAATAATATATCTTGTTGTATATATCTTGTTTATTATTATATTAGTTGATGTCTGGAGAGAGAAGAAATGAAAATGCCTATGATAGTACCAGATTTGGGTATGTGAAGGGGATGTGATAGTATCAAATTGTCTTGTTGAGATTTTTATTAAATCTTTACCACCAAGTAAAAAACAAAACAAAAAAAAACCAAGAGAGTCAAAAAGCAAGGAGCTGTGCTTTTATAGGCTAGGGAGATGTACTGTCATTACCGTAGCAGATATTTATGGAGATAGTGATCTATGAGTGTTTGTGAGTCTGCTATTGTATTTTGTGCCACAATTGACATTACAAACTATGAGTGCCATTTCATTTTGTGTAGTACAGGTCATTGATAAAAACATGGGTTGGTGTGGGATATTTAGCTTTAAATAATACAATATACTGTGATATTTTTGTTCCATGTAGACACAGACTGAGTATAGATTGGAAGTTCTTAACCTGTCATCCAGGGTCCCCTTCCATTGACAGAATTTTGGGAGGTCCATCATCTGGTATGAGGAAAAAAAAAACCCTTTATTTTCATTAACTCCTATCTGAAATTTAGCACTTCCTTTAATTATGAATGTAGGCAACAAACTATAGTGGTATTGGTAATACCCACAACTTTGTCACCAACCAAAGTCACAGTTATTTCATATCACATCACATTTGTTGCATATATCTTGAAATATCATTTCAGTTCATCATTGTCTTGAAATTACCATTGTAATCAGAACTTCTGCCAGACATATTACTATATCTCAAGTGTGTTTTTTTAATATGTTGATCACTTTAATTCCATATAATTGGTTTCCTTTGTAATTCCATGTATTTTATTTTATGCGTTTAAAAGCATAATTATAAGATAGAGGTCCATAGGCTTCACCAGATTGCTTAAAGGGGTCCACAACATGCAAAAAAAGGTTAAGAATCCTCAGTCTAGATGACATACTGATAAATTGTTTTTATAGTAATGATGCAATGAGAATAATCTATAGTAGGAAGCAAAGAAAGATGTAAAGTGATAAGATACATGCTTATTATTTTGGTAGACTTGCTATAACTGATTTTTGAGATATATGGCTATGTACACCATGTACTTGAGGGCAGGATTGAGTGCTTAGCATTGTCACTTAGAAACACAACCCACTAATTATCACTACAGAGATTTGAATCCTAGAAGATGCTCTTTTCTTCCTTTCTTTTTTTAAAAACAGGTACAGCTTTCATAACCTACTGTGCATTGATGGAAAATAGAGGACAACTTTTCAAATTTCAAAGATCTGTTTTCCTTCAGAAAAAGTTCATGACTATCGCATTTAAAAATGAAATTACATTTTTAAAGCATCCAGAAAAGTATTAGAGATCTATCATGCAAAAATGAGTGGCCTTTTTCTTCTTATATTGCCTCCCCAGCAAAGAATTCTAATACTCTTCTGAACAGTTTTCTAGCCTTATCAGATACTTGGAAATTCACTACTTTTGCTGACAAACAAAATGCCACGAGATTTGTCATACAAATCACATTAGAAGAGGTTCCAAAAACTTGACGACGCTGACAGTTGTTTTCAGCAAATGGCTGCTTTACTCTCATACTGTCAATGTTGATGTCCTGGTGCACATGTAAAAGAGCAATGTGATTAAGGCAAGCTTGTCCATGGGCGATCTGAGCCAAGTTTTCAGTCTCCGTGTGGCACTGAAAGATTGCTCAGCTGTTGCAGATAAGGCAAGAATAGCTAGCAGATTTTTGTCATTTAAAAAAAAAATTCTCCGGATATATATTCTGTAGGAATTTGCCAACATCTGCTGCTGACCTAAAGTTCTGGATAAAAGAGGCTTTGGTGGGGGGGGGGGCTTCAATTCTTGTATAGTAATTGACAATAGCATTGATCAAAATTGCTTTATTCTTAAAATAATAAGTTGTCTTCACCAAGATTGAATGAAGGAGTTTGCCACCTATGTATATTGTATTTTCTGTCAAAGAGAATAGAGACCTCTGGACCTATATACTTTTTTATTTTACTTGTTGAATGTATCATCTATGTTTTCTCAAAATAGTTTCTCAAAATTATATATATATGTGTGTGTGTGTATGTATACACACATATATATACACATATGCACATATATATTTATACATATACATGTGTGGATATGTGTGTGTATAGCCCATCATGGTAATTTTTTGGACAAAGGATTTAAACACTAAATGATTTTGGTGATTCCACAGAAAGCATTCTCTTAAAACTTGTACTTTTCAGGGGCTTTCTAGAAGGTTTTAGATGATAGAAGTTAAATAATTCTGAAAAATTATCCAGTTAAATTTGTATGTTCATATGAATAGACTATCTACTGAAATATGATCAATTTCTTTTACTTAGATATAGGGTCGTAGATTTAAAACTGGAAAGGAGATAGTGAGTGGCAGAGCAGGGATAGAAGGCAGGTCTTCTGATTGTTCCTCCACCATCCTTTCCATGAGTTCATGCTGCCTCAGATCTTTCAACGTTTAAGCAAATGATGGAGCAAACATTTAACAACCTCTCATACCATTCTTAGAAATTCAAGTTCTATTTTGCTTTCAGGATAAACTAATGGCTCACATTTTTAAGTCAGCGAGTCTCTTTATGACGTTGTGTTTTAAAGGCAAATTAAAAGGGAAAAAAAGAGCAATATTACTTCCAACCTATCTCATAAGGATGCATGTGTTATTTGGTTTGTCTATTCTTGCTTTCGGTCATCTTCTAGTACAGCTGTGTGCATTAACTGTCTGACTTCACTTTGAAAATCTTAAGCCACATTCTTAAGAACAGTTGCTTCATGTTGGTTGAAATTCTCTGTGGCCCCTTTTTTCCATTCACCAGAGCCGACAGCCACCAGAGCAGACACATAGTTTCCAAGAACTTAAGCACATTTCATGGTTCCTGAGTTTCAACTATTTCCTACAGGAGTAGAAAAGGCATATACAGATAGCATTTGAAAGTTTATTGCTGTAAATAGAAGGGAGAAATGGATATGAAAGTTATGATATTTTATTTTATTTTTACTTTAATTTTCTTTTTATTTTTCAGTGTTGTTGCTAGCATGTGTACATAATCTGAAAATCCCATTCATACTAGAAGATGAATCCTCTGGCCCTGTGATAAGTCATTATCACATACTTAGCTTATAAAGAAAAACTCCCTTAGAAATAATTAAGGATGAAAAATGACTCAAACTGAAAGGGATGGCTGCTTTCCCTGAAAGCACTTTTTATTTTCTAACCTAGATCTACATTTTTCTCTATAAGCATCTTTAGGTTGTACTAAAAATACAGGCATTCAAAGTTCAGATTTTAAGTCCAAAATTACTGCTTTTCAGATCCTTTGAGTCATCTAAAAAATAGGTCAAAGCAATAGTGCATAATTTGAAAAGTTAACAAAATGTTGCCAATGGAAATAAACCAAAAGTCAGTGTAATTGCAATAACCTTTAACGCCTATCTCTTTAACATTGTCAAATATGTATACACACACATTTATATTTTAGGAGCCCAAATTCTGCACAAAATGCTTCACAGAGTCAGCATCTCTATTTCTGCAGAGTTGAGGGGTTGGGGAAGAGTGTGGAAGGAAGAAATTTTTTCTTGTCAATTGCCCAGATTCTCTGATTAAAATACTTGAAAAGAAAGACTAGTTTTTAATGTTGAGTAAGAGTAGTATATACAAAAATGTAAGGTGTGCATCAAAAGAGGAGAATGTGCAACTGGGACATTCATTGAAATAATAATATGGGGGAACTTTCTCTCTTTTTCTAATCATTTCTAATCATTCACACTTATGTCAAGAATAGCCTTTTCATTTGAGAAATAATATATCAAAGAGAAAGAAATGTTGTATCAGTTTTGAGAATTACCAAGTCCTAGTATTGACTTCTTGCTTTGATTTTCCTTCCCCCCCCACCCCACTCACAGGACTCCACAAGTCTTTGTGCAATTTCTTCACATGATATACTATAGATAGACAGAAGCCGTGGGGAGAGAGAGACAGAGACAGAGAGAGACAGACAGACAGACAGACAGACACACACACACACACACACACACACACACACAGAAAGACAGAGACCGAGAGAGACAGAGAGACAGAGACAGAGAAATACAGAGAGATAGAGCTCTAAATCTATAGTGTATCTATCTCTCTCTCTATATATATATATTTCTTCAATATCTCTTTCTCTGAGAACAAATTTTATTACTCTCTCCCTTTCTGTCCCCCCTCCATATCTCCCCCCTCCCAATAAGCAATTAAATTCTGCCTCCCACCACGTGGGATGGTAAATATCATCCGTGTTCCTCTATGTATGATTTAAAGTATCTCATGAGGCTAGTTAAAGCAATTGGTCTAAAGTTTTGTTGTACTATTATTCTTGGAAGCCATATGTTCCCTTGTTTGAGATTATTGACTCTTACTGAAGGAAGACATGTGAAAGGAGAAAGATGTGTGTATAGTCTTAGAACAAGCTCTGACATCCATAAACATAATGCTGCTTCTCCAATCATTAATGAGGTTAGCAGTACCCTCAGATTCTTTTCCTTAGGTACAACAGGGTATATAAGAAAATCTGTCTCCATTAGAAATATTTTTTTCAATGTTTCATAGAGATTCAAGAGCATTTAGGAGTTTCATTTAGGTAAAGATGGAAAATGCCATGTAGCTAGAGTTTTTTGAATTAAGCCATTCTCATTTCTTTTGAGCCATATTTCATATAATAAACCAAATTCAGGCATACTACATCTGCAAAAAGAAAAGAAAAATAACTACACACATATCTGGTGTTTAAAATAACATTATATTCTAGACCTAAATCTGATTGACAAGGTCTCTGAAGATTTGATATGTAGGTGCTTGTCACTAATTCAGAGGACTCTTACCTTACAAACTCAGTCATCCAAATTTCTAAAAACAGAAAAAGAAGGAAGCTTTTAGGGCATCCAAAATACATGTTGGAAAGACCATATACTGTCATCATAGTCAAGCCCTTCAGAACTTTGCTCATAATAATTACTTAAGACACTTGAACAAGCTTAGTTATCTGGTTTCCCAGTCTGTCACTGATTTTTATGCTTTTAAAGCAGCAAAGTAGAAGGGAGGGGGGAGGAGGGGAGACTGCTAAAGGCAGTCATAGTGACAGCTGACAATCTGACAGACAGCAAGGGAGGAGGAGGCTGAACAAAGCTATTGAACTATCAAATGCAAGAATTTGAGATACGAGAATTCAAAAAATTTAGGAGTCTGAGACCACTTTGACCCTGAGCGTACCAATCTTTTGGGTGTGTTGCACAGTGCAGTGATTAAGATTTATAATGATGACCATGAGTTATCAAAGAAAGATGAAATTATTTTAAGCAAACTATATAAAAATCTGCACCAAAGTCCTTCTCTGAAGATTCATTTTGGCATGGATGTAACTCTGTCTAGGGCCAATTTCCCATAAGTAAACATCATTAGCAGGAAGAGTAGACATAAATAGGGAACATGCAATAAGGGACACATAAGGAGAGGCACAGACACATAGGAAACACGTGTGTATTGAAAAGTAACCCACACTTCTGGGCTCCTTCTCTTCAGGGTGCCTGTTGGCCACTGCTGTGACATTACAGTGTCTAGAGAAGCTCTCTCTGAAAAGAGTAGACTCAAAGCTTTTTAACCATAGCCATCATTTACAACTGAAGCCAAAAATCAAGCCAAAGTAGTCTCCAAACTAAGATTGTCTGTTTTTGTTCCTTGGACTTGGGGTTTCATCGTCTGCCTTTTTACTTTCATATTGGATGTCCCCCAGATCTGCAATACCCTCTCTCCTCACCTTTGCCCATTAGAATCATTAACTTCTTTCCAGGTTCAGCTCTGATGCCACCTATTATAAAGAAGCCACTCATAATCCAGTCCATTATTAATGCTATCTTCATTTTCAGATTATATTGCATTTGCTTATCTGTGTCAAAGTTGAACCCTTCAATAGAATGTAGACTCTTTGAAGGCAGAACTGGTTTCTGTTTTGTCTTTCTAATCCCCAAGCCTACCTTTGTGCCCTGTACATAACTGGTGCTTAAGAAGTACTTCTTAAATTGAAATGTTAGAAAAATGAGTTTTATAAGTTCAAAAATCAGCAAATTGTCATTGAATTCTAGCTCTAAAGGACTAGAACAGTTCTTTGGAGGCAGTAGATCCTCAATAAATGCTTTTTCAATAACTAAATCAGGCAGCTTAGGAAATCAGCTTATGATCTTTGAGGTACTTTACAGAATTGAATCCTGGGAAGTTTGAAACTCTTAGCAAATTATCCATTATAATGGGAAAGAACAGAAAAGACAGCTATAAATGAACCAATAATAGCTACCTTTCATTCTGTTCTGTGGCATCCATTGGGTATCTCAGCTCTAAACTTTATTATTATTTAGCACATAATTATTAAATATAATGTTAAACATTTTCCAAATGAGTGTGCTATAATGAAAGGATGAATAAATGTTGTAAGGAATCTCACAAAAAGACCTCCATGTGATTTTCCAACACTTCATTTCAAGAGAAGACCAAGAGAAAAGGGATAGCCAGTGTATTTGCTCAAACTTTTAAGTCTCATACATAGATGGAAATTTGCAACAAACTTGGTTTAGATCATAGTATACAAAGACACCTCCCTCCCCCAAGTTCTGTTTCTGATACATGCTTGCTAATGATCCTAGGCAAGTCATTTAACTTCTCACAACCCTGGGCAGTGCTTTCTTGCTCTCTCTCTCTCCATCTATATACACACAATACATATGTGTATATATATGTACATATATATGCACATGTACACATATAAATAAATACATTTATGCATGAATGCACATATACACAAGTATATGTATAGACATATTTAGCTTTGGTCTACAACTGTAATTTCATTGATATAGGGAACTACTGGTGAGGAAAGTCACCTTACCAATGCAGGTTGGTACCTATTTTGCAATTCATAGTCTTAGAAATGACTTGCCTAGGTTCATTCAGCCAGCATGTGAAGGAAGAAAGAGTTGAACTCAGAACCTAGATCTTCTTAACTCAGAAGCCAATTTTTTATCTACTACACAACACTGAGACTTATATACTTATATACATCCACACAGAAGTATATAAATATGTAGGTTGTGTCTTGTATATAGGGATATGTAGGGAATCCTAAAAGTTTTAGTTCAGTTTTGAGCCTGCACTAAGCAATAAAACTTTTGTGATATCCTGTATACACCTCTCATGGACAGGGATAAGGATAGGCATAGGGATCGGTATAGGAATGGGGATAGGGATAAGGATAATGGTAGGAGCAGGGATAGGACACAGATAACATTGTTATTGTGAAATCCCAGTTAAGGGAATTCCCTCGGACAATGCAGGTCAGCACTTTCCCTGTAATGTATAGTCTAAGAGAGCTGTCTGGAACACTGAGAGGCTTTGTGACTTGCCCAGGTTCACACAGCCGGTATATGTCAGAGGTAGGACTTGAAATCAGATCTGCCTTGTTTTGGGGTCAGATCACTATGCCAAACTGTCTTTTACTGATCCCATTAAAAAACAAACAAACAAACAAAAAGGCAAAAACACATCTAACTCTTTTGTGTAAACCATTAAGTAGAAATAAATGCATATAAAATAATGCATTAGGACAATATGAAGACTCATTCGCTAAAGAAATATTATGCATCTTGATCGTGATTTTTATTGTCTTTTAGGTCAAGCTTCTGTCTGTGGAATAACGCTTCTAAAACCGTAGTGGTAATCAATGGGAGAAGATTTTATGTCCAAATATGAACATTATACACACTTCCAGGCTGCATCTAATACAAAAACTGGAGTCAAACAGTACACCTAGGCTTATGCTTTTCAGCTGTATTCAAGCAATGCAGGTGACCTTAGCAGGAAAGCAGGGAGCTGAGGGAGCCCACAGAATCATAGATGACTCACTCTTGTCACAGGGGATAATTTTATTGCAGCCATTGAGCTTTTGGTTGATTTATTTCTGAGAGCAAGAATGGACGGGTATATTTTAAGCATGAGGCAAAAGGGGTCATTAGTGGGCATTCTACATAAGACTCCCCCTGCACAACATTGAAAATTTATCCTAAAATGTGACCTAGCAACAGAATTCCTTCCTATTCTTAAGGCAATTTATTTAAAAATATGAATACAGTGACACATGAAATGATACTTTATGTCTTCTATATTTACATTTATTTGGGGGGGAAACATTTAAAATAATGACCAGGCAGGAGGGTAATTTGTAGGCAAGACTGTTTACAATTTCCTTTTTAAAATCCTTTTTCTTTTTTTTTCTTTTTTTCTCTATAAAGTAGTTATATAGAAAATTGTAAAGAAAATATCCGTTATTTCACTTTAATTTTTTTTTTTTAGATTTGCTCACACTGGGACACTAAGTAGAGTCCCTACATAACCAATACTTCTGTCTTCAAGGCATGACTTGCCTTAGAAGTTGAAGGAAGAAGTAGAGGATTTGTCCTATTTGATGTGTTCCAGCTCTCTCGGGGAAAGCTTGCCTTGGGCTAATCGATCCTTAGAAAGAAATGCCTGTAATTTGCCAAGGTGGTAGGTGAGCAGACCATTTAAGATCATTTGGGGGCATGGCTGGTAGCTCAGAGAGCATTTCTGGGTTTACGGCCCCCTAAATGATACTTCAGGCAGCTTGTTTCTCTGGCTATGACCTGTTGCCTAGAGTCAGGTCACTATGTAAACAAGACCAGCTTCAGACTCACAGTGCACTACTCCCCAGAGCAAGTGGTCATTAGTTCCAATCTCCTTTGACCGCAACTCGGTTTGGGTTGTCTCTTTAGAAAAATTCGTGGATAGTAAGCATTAGCACTTGGCAGCCTTCTGTTTTATTGCCCATTGTACTAAGTATGCTATCAAGATAAAGTAAAAGCAATCATAACTCCCATGATCATTTGAAATAGGAAATCTGGTTTGCTTTTTTGAATCATTCAGCTGCTCAAACATGCGTAACTAACCCCCAATAAAAGCAACACTCTCCTTAGCAATATCACAGGATGTGACTTTTTTCAAGTCAGAGACACTAATTTTTTTTCCTGTGTGTCCCATTCAGAATATCTTCCCTTTTATTCCATTTAGACCATGTAACTTGAAAGGCAATAAGAAAAGGCAATATCACAGAGTGACTCACATCACACTGAATTTTATTGTAGTCTGACATTGTGAGTGAACCTCTGGAATGCTTGAAAGGAGTAGAAAGGCAAAACCTGCTTCTAACGGACTGAGGAGAAATATTCTGACATGGTGATAAGTGAGGTGAATTCCAGAAATCATGACTTGAAAACATTGTGAACAAGAGCTGCTTTAGTCATCCACAGACTGGTAGGATCACAGACAGGGAAGGATCAGAACCACTATGTTGATTTCTTTTTTTAAAAGGCAGGGCCTTAATTAAATTTATCCGTTTCTATCCATCTCTCTCTCTCTCTCTCTCTCTCTCTCTCTCTCTCTCTCTCATCTATTTCTATGCATCTGTCTCCTCCATCTATCTATCTCTTTTTCTCTCTATCACCTAAATATCTATCTACATAATTAAATAACCCTGATACTTAGTGAGTGCATTTCTCAGTCTTTTGCTAGATAAGTTATAAAAAAAATTACTGAGTGGTCAAACTATTAGATTTTTAGATTCAATGACAACGATTTCAATTTTGGTTTATAATTGTAAAAGTTAAGCCACAGTGACTTCTTGTAAATTTCTATAAATAAATAAAAATAAATTAAAACAAAGTCAAATAGACCACTGTTACTATATTTTTATGCGCTTGGAATTTGCATGCACTGTTTTCTTAAGCAGCCATATACTACTTTGTAGCAAACAGCATCTGGGGTAAAAACCATCCTTTTTCAATGGCTAAGATATGCAGTGTTATTTGGTGAGGATGATGAGGGTAAGGATGATGATGGTGGTGGTGAGGATGTTGATGATGACAACATATCCATTCATATATAGTAATTCAATTTCAAAAGTGCTTTCCTCATAACAACTCTGTGAAGTGGATGGGGCAAATAGTATTATCTCCATTGTTCAGTTGAGGTGCTCAGGTGGGTTAGACAATTAGCCATGGTCACCTAACTGGTAAGTGGTAGAGCTAGGACTCAAACTTTAGGACACTGTATTATAGGATCCTAGGTTTAGGGCTGGAAGGCAAATTAGAAAGCATCTAGTCTAAGCCCTTTATTTTACAGATGAAGAAACTGAGGCTCAGAGCAGTTCAGTGGCGCTCAAAGTCTATACGGGTACCGAATGGCAGAGGGGGAATTCAAACCTACGTTTTAGGACTACATTGAAACTCTTCTTACCTGTAGGTTTCCCCTATAGGTGAATATTAACTGAACAAGGACTGTGTTTTCAGTCAGATTGCCCTAGGTGGCCTTCATGATGTATGAGGGGAAAAAAACACTTCCTTATGATGAATAGCATGATTTTTATCTGTGTTCCTCATTTCTTGCTCTTCCAACCATTCCTACTAAGCTTCCCCTATCCACTACCATTCCCTATAGAGTTTCCATTCTATTGTTGCTTTGCCAAGTCAGAGGTGGGAGAGCATTTCTGGATCACACATCAACATGCTCTGAGCAATATACTGAGGGTGAGCCTGTAGGGCTGCTGACAATATTCTTCCCTCTTCATATGGATAAGTTAAGAATAAATGGTATGGGAGAAGGGATTGGTCCATATATCAGAGAGAGGAGTGCATGATAAACTCAACAAAGTATATCTCCGGCAGTCAGTGATCACTGCAGACTGGCAACGTAGGCCCAGTAATTCAATATAGTCTGCCCTTACTGTGGCTATCCACAGAAACTATTTTGGAAATTTCCACCATACTTTCTTTTGATCAGACACTTTCCTAAGAAACTGTGATGGTGCTTTCATGAAGGCCATATGATCGATAAAGTTAGGCTGCCAAAACAGTGGCTATAAATCTCCTCATCCCATACTCTTATTGCCGCTTGATTGATCAACTTATGAGTTCTTGCCAGCTTGCTTCCTGCTTCGCTTTGAATGCTGTGTGTGTGAGAATTTTTTCCCTATTTCTTCTCTAGAAAAAGTGCTGCACTATAGCCATAAAGTATCAGGATTCTTATTTCAAAATGATTAATTTGTGTGTGTGTAAGGGGGAGGTGTAAGTGATTCATGATTTTTTATTCCTATTTCTTATTCCCATTTTTTATTCCTATTTCTTAGCCCATGTCATGATGTCAATGGAAAATTTTTACTTTTGCTTACTGTTAATTTCTTTTCCCTTCATACTTTTTCAGTGGGAGTGTATTTTTGATGACTCCAAAGACCAATAAAGGAAATGCACCGAAGTTATGGTTGAGGTTAATATAAACTCAAGAAAAAGAAAAGCTGAGCTTATGCTAATTCTTGATTTTTAGTTTCCTAAGGTAGTGCCTTCATTAGCCAAACAAGGCTCTCTTTCAATGCAAGTACTTTAATCAGCCAGGGTCTATACAACCCAATACACTTAGTTTTTATTTAGTGGTGGCCCCACCACTCACACACTCCATCATTTCATTTCAAACAGAGTGGAACATTTATTTCACTTCTAGAATGTAGTGAATTTGTTTTGCTTTGGATTTGGGGGCCATGAAAAGGTATAAGCACACCTTCCTATAGATAAAGTTCACCTTGGCTACTACTTTGATATCTCTATTTAGTGTAAATTACAAAGTTGCCACATTAATTCTGTTTTTTTATTCCTCTTGTGGATTTAAAAATTCTTGTGTAAATAAATGGTGGAACAAATTTTAAAAAAACTGGATAGTACTTTGGGGTTTATTGCAAATCAGTAAAAGGTATGTGTGTGTATATATGTATAAATTCAAATTCTAAAATGCTTTCCTCATAACAACTCTGTGAAGTGGATGGGGCAAATAGCGTTATCTCCATTGTTCGGAGGAGGAGAAGGAAGCTCGAGTGAGTTAGACAATTAACCATGGTCAACAAAAAGACAGCCAACAAATATTTTTAAACTTTTCTATGCATCAGGCACTGTAAGTACTGACAATGTAAATGCAAACAGATTAAGAAAGAAAGTCCCTGTCTCCAAGGAGCTTACTTTCTAATGGGGAAGATAACACAGGAAAAAAGCTGAAAAGGGTGGGGGGAACCCATTCTGCTGGGCAAGGTACAAAAATGTCCAGAATACAACCCAGAGAGGAAGGAAGACAGTAATAAGTGCCATTTATGGAGCATCTTAAAGCTTGCCAAGCTGGAAGCTCACAGTGACTCTGCGAAGGAGTAATAACAAGTATTATTTTAAAGACAAACAGTTTGAGGCTCTGAGCAGTTAAATGATTCACCCAAGGTCACACTGTTAGTAAGTGTTAAAGGTAGAGTTTGAACCCAGGTCTTTCTGATGCAAAGTTCATCATCCATTCTGTTCAATTATAGCCTGGCCTCCCTATCCAATAAAAGGTATGAGGCAGACTCAACAGTGGCCAGTCATTACAGCCAGTTGGGCAGTTTCCTAGAGACTAACACACCATGAAGGGAGAGCTGAGGGTTAAGGCCGTGTTACAATGGAATAAGAAAAAGTCAGGAGATTTGATAGGTTGTTATGTTTTGGCAAGTCTATGTAAACTTTAAACAAATACTTAAACTCTGATGCTTAGCTAGTTTATATTCAGTTTTTTGGTCCATTCATCACCTTTTCTGGGTATAATCTATGCTTTATAAAGCAGTCTGTTTGGAGTCAGCCCCTGTTCAACATAATTTGAGTATTTGGAGGACAATTGTCTGAAAAACAACAATGCAGTGGAAATGACTATCAAAAAACTCCTTTACTAAAGTTATATATACTTTGTGCCTTCTACTCTTCTCCAGAGTTCAATTGACTCTTATTGAACAAAGTTTTATAAGCTTGGTTACCATTTTTCATATCCATAGCATATTAGAAGCAGCAAACTAGAAGGGCTATTAGATACAGGTAAAATGATAGCAAGAAGAATAACAATTGACGGATAAACATTTATTAAATATCTACTAGGTACCAGGCACTATGCTAAGTGCTGGAGGTACAAAAAGAGGCAAAAGATAGTCTCTGCCCTCAAGAAGCTTACAGTCTAGTGGGGGAGGCAATATACAAGCATATATACAAAGTGAGCTATATATAGGAAAAATAAGAAATAATTAAAAGAGAGAAGACACTGGAATTAAGAAGGGTTAAGGAAGGTTTCCATAGAAGGTGGGATTTTAGTTGGGACTCAAAAGAAAACAGGAAAAAAAGAAAGAAAGAAAACAGGGAGATCAGTAGATGGAGTGGAAGAAGGAGAATGTTCCAGGCACCAGGACAGCCAGAGAAAATGCCGGTAGCCAAAAGATGGAGTATCTTGTTTGCAGGAATAGACAGGAAGCCAGCGTTACTGGAGGAAAGACGGTGTTCTGGGGAGTAAGGGGAATAGGAGGGAATAAGGGGAAAGGGAGGAGGGGGATAGGTTATGAAGGTCTTTGAATTCCAAGTGGAGCATTTTGCATTTGCTCTTAGAGGCAAAAGAGAACCTCTTCTGTTTATTGAGTGGGGGGTGGGGCAGCAGCCTGGTTGGACCTGAACTTTAGGAAAATCACTTTAGATGTCAAATGGAGGATGGATTGGAGTGGGGAGACACTTGAAGAAGGCAGACCCACCAGTAGGCTATTGCAATAATCCAACATGAGGTGATGAGGGCCTGCACCAGATTGGTGACAATGTCAAAGGAGGGAAGGGGGTATATTAGAGAGATGTTGCAAAGGTAAAATCGGCAAGCTTTAACAGGTATCAGCCTGCCATTAAGAGAGGGGACAAACATTCAAAGAAGATCTGTACCCTCTGTATTATAGTTCAGTGCAATATGGATATTAATTGCTCTGGGTTATCAAGAAAAGATTAAGTTGTATTTAATCTTCTCTGTTTATCAACACAGGGACACAAAATATTTTAGGAAGATTGTCTATCAAACTGGTTAAGATAAAATGTTTTGGCAATTTTGAAAGTGTTTGATTTATCTGGAAAAATGTTTTTAATGTGAAACTCAAATCAACTCAATTCAACACACATTTATTAAGTGAACACCATGAGCAAGCCACTGAACTAGATACCAGCAATGCAAAGACAAAAATGAAATAGCTGACATGGAGGAGCATACACATTTTATTCTTTGATGATCACAGATAACTGAGGTGCTGCTGCATTTAGAACTGATGGCAATTCCTATTCTAATAATACCCTTTGTTTGTACTCCTCTGGGAGTACCAACTTCCAGCACCATTAGAGTATAAGCTCCTTGAAGGTGGAGACTGTCCTTCACTTTTTTCATATCTTCAGCCTTAGCACAGTGCTAGTCACACAGTAAGTGCTTAATAAATGCTTGTCGGCATTTATTAAGAATAAGACTGATGCCCTCACTGGATTTGGGAGCAGCGACTTGGATCAGCCATAGGACAAGAGAAAGTGCTAGGCTACTCAATGGTGACCAGTGTTGTGCTCACCATAATGTACATATGATGTAGCATGTAGTGGGGATATTTAAGAAGGAGGAAAAATTAATTCTAACAATTGGTTGTTCTTGTGGAGTCTTGGGTACAGGCTGGTTTGCTTGCAAAGAGCAATTGAGACCCAAGTCAATATTTGTGGTACGTGACTTCAGTCACCTGGATTAGTTGGGATCATCAGGAGCCTTCTCTATGTCATTTTTTTCTTCCTGTGTCTCATCTGATATCTTGTGAAGGTTGTCAAGGGAGCATGTGGCTTCTGTATTTCTCCTTACCCTTGGGCACCTTTTGTGCTGAGGCTATGCTTGGTACCTCCTGAATGGTAAGGGGGTCAACCTTCTGATGAGGGTTAGTCTGTGTTGATGAGGCCTTCCTGAGCCAGCAAAAGTCACAATTCTGTTATGTCTGAGACTCTTCGCTGACAATTTCGGGGCTTATCAAAGAGTTCCAGACATAACAAGAAATGGTCTGGTCATAATATGTAAAAGCTTTACTACCACTAATGATCCCTCTGGAGTTAATTCCCTGAGGTTTAGACAAAAGTCAAGGACAACACTTGATGGATGAGAATGTGTGTGGATAGGCTGTCATCTATTCCAGTGGATGGAATGTCTACATCTATTTGTCTAAATATCTTCTCTGATACTCTTGGTCTTTCTCCACCTGGGTCAAAGTGGATTATTACCTTTCTAGGATTTATAGGAATGTGATAGAAAATGGTAAGGTTCCTAAATAAAGAACTGTTTTCAATACATCATTTTACATGTTCTTCTAGTAGCAAGCATCCCAGGATTATAATTTATTTATTCTTATTCTTCTGCTTCAAGAAAGCACAATATTAGCAGGAGGCACATGCATTTACTAAGCAAAAAAGAGGAGTAGTTCTCATGATTGTCTCTTAAACTATACAACCACAATGACATCCATTGGCAGTAGCATATTCATACGTAAACATGTAAACATGTGAAATCATTGTTACCTGCCTTTGTCACTTCTTAAGGGACGCCTTTTTGAAGTACTGGCAACAAAGTATTTACATAAACCAAAGGGATGTGAATTAAAATGATGATTCCAGTTAATGTGGTTTAGGGGTTCAGGGGTGCTGGGATCCCTGGGACCAAAATCACAACATGCGGGTCCTGCCCGAAAGAATTTGACCCAAGCCTTCTTTCAGCCAAAGACAAGGTTTATTAGAACATCCACCATATTGGGCAGACTCTTAAGGAGTCTGAACACGAGTAAGCAGTGTCTTGATTCTAAGAATCGAAGCATCTTAATGGAGACAAGATGGATCTTATATACAGAAAGCCTATGGGAGGGATCTAGGAGTGGCCAAGTAGTCTATGAGGTAATAGAATTCCAGGCACCTGGACCACATGGCCAAGGGAAAATGGAGAAGTGGCCTGGGGCCATAGGGAGGTCCACAATGAAAGGCTAGTTGATGGGATTATAGCCTCGGGGAGAGATTTGACCATGTGGGAAAGTTCAGGGTTTTTCCTTTCCCAGACCCCAACCCCATCATTCCCCCCCTCAAACAAATGGAACCCAGATTCTTTTGAAGTAAGGGATGAAGATTTCAGCTTCTAAAACTGCTTCCTGCTGGCAAAGGGTGTAGAGCTGTCCCTGCCTCCAGGGGTTCCCAAAGAGGATATTGACTGGAACTGAGCACAGGCTGCAACCAGGGAACAATGTGGGGACATTGGCTGGTACTTGCTGTATGCTACCAACTGTAAGTGGATGGCCTGTAGTCTGGAAGACACAAATCCGACAGAAAAGACTGCAGGGCTCAGATATAAAGCAGGAACTAGATTTAGGGCCCAACTTTGAGAGGATAAAACATCCTTAGCTCTGTTTGGATTCAGATAATTCAGTTTTCCAACCATGCAGTATCAAATCCACCTCAAAACCAAACTCAGGAATAGCCAGGTGGGTAACATTTCCTTTCAAAGGAACCTAATGGGGTAACTGAGCCAGGAGAATCCTGTCTTAGACTGAGACTAAAATTATCCTCTCAGCTTTTCTCAATGCTGACCTCCCACCAGTATCACCTCCTCTGAGTAGCTTGTGGCATTTCTCTCAGATGGTGGATTACTGATTATTGATGGATTATGACCCATCAGACAACTCAAAATAAAATCCTATGAGCTTTTACCTCAAACAGCAAGTTTTACTAATCACAGCTTAGGAAAAACTTTTCCAAGACTTAAATCTCAAACTTAAATTTATCCTAATGTAAAAAGCCAATCATTAGAGATTTCTATACACTCGCAAATTCTCAGCAAGCCATACATAACCCAAACAAGCTTTTTGGCTAGTTTACACATTAAAAACAATAACCAACAATAGTTAAATTATTTTAGTGGTAACCAAATTATGAAAAGTTTCTTGACGTAACTGATACAGAAAGTTCACCAATTTGAAACTTGAAACAAACCCATTACCAATCAGGTGACTTCAGTTTTGTTAAATGCACTTCCAAATTACTTTACTCAGCCAATCAACATCTTATCATTAACAGTTAAAACTACAAATTTAAAAGCGCATGCTTACCCAAGTTCAGAGGCCAGCTTCTTTACCTTGAGCAGGATGTGCTGAACCTGGGTGATGCTTCCAAGCAAAGGTTGCCCTAGGACCCAAGGCCATTGCTAGGGGGGCCCATGCTGTAGCAGCTGCCCCTCCCCCCTCCTTCCTTTCCCAGGTGGGGGAGGGCAAAATCAAAGGTGTTTCAAAACTCCCTAATGATCAATCACAAAACCTCCAGAATCTGCCAAGATATTTTAGCTGTTCTAACTTTCCCTGTAACCTCCATGAAGGAGGATTCAGAGGTGCAAAGGGAAGGGAGTAAGTAAGCCTCAGGGAACCAAAAAGCAACTGCGGTTTTCCCCAATTCCCTAGAGCCTAGGGAATTCACACACTTCCCGATATGGTATCCATCCTTGTCCTCTATGCTGCGGATGGTGTACCCAGGTCCATGGCCTTGAACCAACCCAGTGGACCGAGAGCCTGAGAGCGTCAGGCCGAGTGAAAGACAACCTCGTAACTGTCTGCCCAAAAAGCACCTTCAAGCCTTGATGTTTGGAGAGCAACCCTAACTGCAGAGCAAGAAGGGGGTGGGGGGGGAGAGGCTTACATACCTTCCAGTCTTGCCTGGAGAAGAACTTGGGGTTAGGCAGTTTCTCTGAATGTGCCACCAAAATGATGCGGTTTAGGGGTACAGGGGTGCTGGGACCCCAAAATCACAACACGTGGATCCTGCCGAAAGAATTTGATCCAAGCCTTCTTTCAGCCAAAGACAAGGTTTATTAGAACATCCATCATATTGGGTAGACTCTTAAGGAATCTGAACATGGCTAAGCAGTGGCTAGATTTTAAGAATCAGAGCCGTGGATAGATTTTAAGAATCAGAACCGTGGATAGATTTTAAGAATCAGAACCGTGGATAGATTTTAAGAATCTAAGCCACGGCTCAGATTCTTGTAATCTAGCCACTGCTTACCCATGTTCAGATTCCTTAAGAGTCTACCCAATATGATGGATGTTCTAATAAACCTTGTCTTTGGCTGAAAGAAGGCTTGGGTCAAATTCTTTTGGGCAGAATCCGAGTGTTGTGATTTTGGGGTCCCAGCACCACTGAAACCCTAAACCGCATCATAGTCACTTTAGAAATGCAGTAGGGCCACAAAGAATGAAACATATAAAATGGGAAGAAAAAAAATGGACTGTGGAGTTACAGGACTTGGGTTTGAATCCTGTCTCTGACCCTTAAAACTTGGGCTAGAAGAAATGGTAGGGACATAATTAAATGCTCTCATTTTATGCAGCAGTCAATGGAAGTCTACAAAGGAGAAATGACTTTCTAAAGGTCATGAAACAAGTCTGTGGCAGACTTGGGTCTGAAACCCCTGAGCTTTTGACTCCTACAGCTGAGCTCTTTCCACTACCTCCTATAACCGAATTGAAAGCCTATGCAAAGTGCCACCAACCCTGGGGCCAGAGAATGGAGTTTCACAGTCAGTTTCTGCACAGCACCCTCTGTATCTCATCATTGCTTTACCTTTACATGAGCCAGCCTTAGATCCAGTCAGTTGGCACCATTTCCTGGGTTTCTAGCTTCCACCACTTGTCTGAGTTTTCCTGGGTCCCCCAGGACCAGAACCATGTAGGGTGGGGGAATGGAGTACTCCCTGTCACTTCAGCAGACCAATGCCTCACCTAGATATTTTATATCATTTCATTTTATTTGTTGTTTATTTAATTTTATCATTAAGTTGACTTTATTTTTTTTTGTTTTTAATATATAATATTTTTTCACTCCCCCCACTCATCACCTAGATATTTTAAAAGGGGGTTTTCTACAATGTGCCACAAGGCAAACAGAATGAATATAAATAGCAATTATTGCTGTTTTGGCCAGAAACCCTGAGGGTCTCCCCTTTCAGATTTTTTTTTTATTTTTGACTAAGAGGCCTCATTTCTTATTAAGCCTTAATCACTGAATAGGTTTAGGTCTCCACTGGATCTTGGGTCATCTCCAGTTATCCTGATCTGTATCTCACCACTGGACCCAGATGGCTCTGGAGGAGAAAGTGAGACTGGTGACTTTGTACAGCCCTCCCTCACTTAAATCCAATTCACTTGCATGTCATGGCATCCCTCCCTAATGTCATGGTCCTCTTCAAGAACAAGGGACAAACAACAACAATAACGAAGCAAACATAGGACATAGGATCAGTGACAGACAATTAACTTGGAATTCTCTTCTTCTTCATCTCTGCCCCCTACTTCCTTCAAGTCCCAGCTAAAATCCCCCCTTCTGTGAGCCTTTCTAAAGGCTTTCCTGATTCATTTTAATCCTAATATCTTCCTTCTACTGACCATTTCTAATGTTTCTTGTATGTATCTTGTTTGTTTGTGGTTGTTTGCATAATGACTCTTCCATTAGTCAGTGAGCTCCTTGAGAGCAGGAACTGTCTTTTGCTTTTCTTTGTATCTCCAGTACTTAGCACAGTACTTGTCACATAATAGATGTTTAATATATGTATATTGACTGAAATAAAAAGGCAATAATTTGATAGGTGTCACAATGGTTCTTTTAGTTTGACCTTGATCTTTGGCACCAGCTACAGGACACTCAGCTCATTTTCCTAAACTCCCTCCTTCCTAAGCTCCCTCTGTCAGCTCCTTTTATGTGGCAAATGCCTGACCACAGCCAAAAATCTGTTCCTCAAGTCCTCAATCAGAAATGTGGGAAGGTAGGGTGAAGCTAGCTCCTTTCCTTTCAGGGGTGCTGAACTTGTGGCCTCAAGGTCACATGTGGTCCTCTAGGTCCTCAAGTGTGGCCCTTTGACTGAATCCAAACTTCACAGAACAAATCCCCTTAATAAAAGGATTTGTTTTGTAAAACTTGAACTCAGTCAAAAGGCCACACCTGAGGACCTAGAAGGCCATATGTGGCCTCAAGGCTGCAGGCTCCCCACCCCTGTGACTGTCCTCTGCCTCCATGGTTCTTGGGGTGCCTTTGATGGGGATAGGATTTGTACTGGACCCTTAAAAGGAAAAGACCATGTCTTTGGAACCTGGACTTCAAAACCCCAGAACTCAGATCTCTGGTGTTCACCTGAGGCACCAGGCTCATCCCACTCAATAATCCTTTTAATTGCCCTTTCCTTGTGGCCCTCATTGTCTGCACAGGGCCCACCTCAGGCTATCTGCCACTCCTTAATCCCATCTAGACCTCTTTCTCTGTTACTTTCAGACTACCCCCAGGCTATTTGCTGCTCATAAATCCCATCCAGATCTTCCCATAGTCTTTCTGTATAAAAGTGTCCATCTTTCCCCCGACTGAATTGCTCAGATTCTTAAAATCTGGCACCGCTTCTATTGACAATGCAATAAACCTTGTCTCTGATTGAAAGAAGGTTTGAGTTGTGAAATTCTTTAGAGGCAGACTCATGACTTTGCTCTTGAATTTTAGGGTTCTCAAGACCCCTGGACTGCAACACCTTGTTCTAATTGATTAGCAATGATCTGGGGACCTCCCTCCCTCTCATTTCCAGCAAGAAAGGCTTGTTTCCTTATCTGAGATCCAGAGTTTTCTCTCCTAGGTCGTAGTGTTGATCCTACACTTTATCTAGTGTATGGGGCCCTAGGGCCCCATAAACCACTTTCTCAGCCCCTCCATTGAGACTGACTTGCATGGAA
>NW_020954552.1:7087877-7120377 GCF_900497805.2 Vombatus ursinus | reverse complement strand
ATTTCAAAGGAACTCTGTCAATATTTGTAGGTGATATATATTTACCCATTACCTATGTGTTCATGTTTAGATATAGGCTCTGAGAGCCTATGTTTGAACCTTGCTGTTAAATTATCCAGTATAATCTATTACCAAATGTAACATTATTATACTAGAAGACAGTGTCACATCATAGACTCTGAGGAAAATATAGCAAATTCTTTATTTGTTGGAATTTTTAAATTTGGGTATATATTCCTTTAAAATGGTGCTCGGAAATCCTAGACTTTTAGGTTTTTTTTTTTAATTTTAAAAATATAATGGATAGAGAACAAATTACAAGATTATAGGCCAGAAGTCTGATCTTCCTATTTGGGCAAGAAAATGAACCTTTGTTGTTGTTGTTGTACAGTTGTGGTGTTTTTTTGGCAAAAATACTAGAGTGATTTGCCATTTCCTTCTCCAACTCATTTTACAGACGACGAAACTGAGGCAAAAAGGGGTAAGCGACTTGCCGAGGGCCACACAGCTAGTAGCTTCCTGACTCCAAGCCCAGCACTCTATCCACTATGCTACCTCGACAAATTTTTTTTGCCTCCCTCTTGTTGACCACACTTTATCCTCTTCATTTCAAATCACCATGCCTAGATCACCAAACCATACTTTCATCTTTACAGTTTTCTAGAAGAGCAAAAAGGAAGCATTAAACCTGAAGGAGCTCCTTGCTCCTTAGCTCCTTAGCAGTTACTATTTTTAGGACTTTCTATGTACACTTTTCCTGTGTATAGAGAAAGCCAGTGTAGGGGTGTACTTCAAGGATATGCCTCAATGATCCTGGGTCTCATATGGGGCCCTGTGGATGTTTGTACCCAGGCTCAGCTATGCTCATGTTCGGTTCCTGAAAGAACCTGAGCAAAGCAGCCTTTGAGACTCAGCCAAGCTGTTTGTGCTGTGACAGCAGTTACTTTCCACACCCCCATGGAGCCTCTCGTGGGCCCCCTGTGACGGGTTTATGTAGACTTGGGGGCTGGCGAATGGAAGCCACCCTATTTTGGGCTGCTACATGCCCAGTTGGTTTGTTTGCTGCTGTGGTTTCCTGGCATTTCAAAACAATACTGCATTGCTAGAAGTTTTGCTTTTAGGGTTTTCTGAAAGGCATCTCTTCTGCCCACCCTCCTTGCAGTCACTTACTTCACTTCGGTTCCTCTTACAGGAACCGTTTAGCTATCCCATGTCTACCTTGAAGGAGTTATGTTCCATTACCCTGATGTTGATGCAATGGCTACATTCCAGGGCCTCATTGTGGGTGATTCTGTTATGATTCAATGAGGCTGGTTTCCCACTGCCCGCTCCCTCCCTTTTTCCCTCCCCTAGAAAGGGGAAAGCCAAAGCTTTGAAACCCATATTGAATGGCAAGTGTGGGTTGGTGGTGGGCAGCAAGAAATCTTCTCCCCCCCCCATGAGTGAAGTACATTTACGTAGGACTCTTCCTCTCATGGCCTTAATGACACTACAGTATTTCTGAAATGTTTTAAGTTCCTATCAAATGTATAAACTATTAGGGATATTTCAAGGGTGTCTTCTCCAAATCTTGGTAAAAATTACCCATTATTAATAGATAATTTTAATCAAAGCCAGTCACCTTGCTGGGGGCCAGGCCTGACTTAGACTGGTTGATGCCTTAGGTCTACAGTTTGAAAAGCACTCTACTCTATTGTCTCATTTGTTTCTCACAACCCAGGAAGGTCAGTGCTATTATTTTTCCATTTTAGGAAAGGGGAAATTGAGTTTGAAAGTTCAAGTGACTTGCCTAGGTTTCATACAGTGAAGGTACAGCATCAATTCATTTGGTTAGAGCTCCTCTGCCTCTGAATTTGTCATGGTGGCATTGGTCAGAAGGATTAGGTCAAGAATGGGAGCCTGTCAGCTCTTAAGTTGCTTTTTGTACTTAGGTAAATGGAAAACTACCTAAATGTCACTGCTCCAGCCAAACGAAGCATCAAGAACAATTTTATCTGGATAGACCACCAGCCCTAGAGTCAAGAGGACCTGAGTTCAAATCTGACCTCAGACACCTAACACTCACTAGCTGTGTGACTCTGGGCAAGTCGCTTAACCCCAATTGCCTCACATAAAAAAAAAAAAAAGAACAATTTCATCACTTAATACTAAGTAAAATCTAACATAGCTTGCTTATTATTTCCTTCCATACACCCCTAAGTTATCACTCCTTATCTCAACCACACTAGCCCTCGAACTTTCATAAAGATCCTCTATGTTTTTAGTTCTAATAAATCTTAAGCATTTTAATGTAGTTTAACTTTTAGTTTACAGATGATTCAAACAATTTGTAAATGATATTTGGTGGCACATATATTAAAACTTAGAACAACTACATCATGTAATTGTTCACAACTGAGATCCTCTTTATAGGATTTATATCTGATAATCCTTGGAGAAAGCCTATATGGTGTCAGAGAAAGAGAACTAGCTTTGAGGACAGGAAGACCCAAGTTCCTGTCTCACTTCTGGCCCATACTAGTTCTCTGAGGCATGACTCTAGGCAGGTCATTTAAGCCAATGTTCTAAGTAACTTTGTATAATTATAAGGTACAGTCCTGCATTGGTAGAGAAAGTCTCCTCACTTGGGAGTTCCCTATTCCTGTGAAATCCTAGATCTAGGTCCTGCCCCTTTCCAATAGAGCCTGTGAAATAACAACTTTGAAGCCTATGTAACAGAACTGAAGTCCTTATCAGTTGTAAGAAAATTCAATTTGCTTTTAAATGTTGTTTATAGATCATAGCTATCAGACCTATAACTCAACTCATGAAAGTTTAAAAGTCACTAATAAATTTAATAGGTTAAATTTTTAAAAACAGCACTAGGATTTTATGAAGGCCCTTTGTACATACTATTTTGAAAGCTTTTTAATTATAAATGAAGAATGGCAACATGGCTAAATACAGCTGGCTTTAGAGCCAGGAGGACTTGGGTCCAAGGCGTACCGGTGACATACTCTGTGTGATCCTGCATGAACCACTTACCTTTTGTTTTCCAGGCAACTCTCTAAGATTCTAAGTTTAAGAGAAGGTACCAGCTTTCATTAATTGGGGAAGTTTCTTTACCAGTAATTCCCTATGCCAATGAAATCACAGGTCTAGACTTTATCTCGGGTTCTATAAATTAAACACACATGAAATATACGAATCTCTGAACACATACTAGCTATCCTCTTTCTCTAATATGGCTACTTTAATTTTCACCCTCCATCCCATCAACATTTCGTCATAATAATGTGGGATCTAGTATGACACCAAAGTGGGCTGGGGAAAGGATGGGGGAGAGCACAATAGCACTTTAGCTTCTGGGACATAGTTCTGAATGAAATCAGTAAGTCAACCAATCAGGGAAAGTCCACTGGACTGGAGATCAGGACAACTGAGTTCTCGTTCTGGCTCTGCCACTAATTATGTCTCTGGCCTTGCTGGACAAATTACTTAACCCTCCAGGGATTCAGCTACCTCCTGTCTAAAATGAAGTAGCCAGACTCAGTGATCACTAAAGTCACTTACTCTAGGTCCAAGATTTTATGATTCTATGTACAGCCAATCCTCAGCTTTTGCATGGGTAATGTTCCTAGAAAATGAGGCAAAAGTAAAAAATGTGAATGTTCATACGTTGTACCTATGGGAAATAGAGGGTTAAGTTCTTGTGAACACCAACATTTGTAATCTTTTTGTTAGAAGTTGCTGAAAATATGCTTTTCTTCATGTAATTCTTTATAACAAAACATTAATTCTGATAATATGCACTTTTTCTAACATAGTAACTATGAAATAACGCATATCCAGTTAAGAGTCTGAGATAAGATTTGAAATCAGGTTTTCCTGAATCCCAGATCAAGCACTCTATTATGGTGGTGTGTAGTGATTTCTTTGTTCACACCAATATGCTTTTGGGTGAAGTCCTATTGGAACCCACAACAGTTTAAGGGGGAATGAAGTTCTTCCTTCCCTTCTCCTCAAAGATGGGAAATCTTGGGATCAGAATCCAAGCCATTTCTTTTTCTTGTGTGACCAGGAAATACTTATTTTCTTATGTGAAACTGAAGATCCAGCTCAGTGGAGAGAATAACTTATTTACAGTATGAAAGTCATTTAAACATATGTGAAACTTCTAAGTGGAGATAGTGGAATGAGCCTTTGGTTTGCTGTTAGATGACTTGGGTTCTAATCTTGTTTCTGCAGCTCACTAGTTTTGTGACCTTGGCAAGATCATTTAACTTATCAGTAAAATGAGGGGGTTGTATTGGGTGATCCCTTATCGCTCAAAATCCCATGCTTTAAAAAAAAAAGTTTCCCAAATTATGAACAAAATACACACGGCATAAGGAGTATTTTAAAGTCATGCACCACCTTGTTAACCAAATTCTAATTCTCTTCTTTTGTTCCAATATTTCCTCAGTATTTTTGTTTCAATGTTGTCTTTTTTTGGTTGGTTGTTTCTTCCATATCTCACTGTGAAATATTTTGGTGAGGCCCAACCCGACTTCTAATTTTCTTTAATTGTCTACCAGATTGGATCTTTCGTTCATGTGTAAGGGACTGAGCAAAATATTAGGCATTGTAAATATAAGGACAAATAAGACATGGGGTAATTACAGTTTTATTTTTTCCAAAGACAAAGTTAAGTATAGGTATTTTCCAGCTTTAGTATTTTATGATTCTTTAATCTAGAGAAAGATTAAATTAAAAAAATGCACTTATGAGTTAGTCCAGGCAAAGTAAAGTAGAGATATTAGTGATTGGTGGTTGAATATGATTAATGTAAACAGCTAGTCTGGATAACCAGGCAAAAAAAGCCAGAAGTGCCCAGTAATGGTGGCAGTTGTAATGGTGGTGGTGGATTTTGTGTGTATCTGTGTCTCTATGTGTGTTTCTATGTGTGTCTCTGCGCATGTTTGGTGTGGGTAAGCAATAGAGAGAAGTTATCCAGGAATTTCCTGGATTTTCATCTCATTTTCCACCTCATTTTGTTTACTTAGTGATACTTGATGTTAGAGAGATCTGTGCAGTTCACTATATCATTTATGTATGAGGAGATTTCTGTATTATTGCTTCTCTTTAAAGAGCTTTTTTTTTTTCTCATCAAGTAGATTTTTTTTTACTTGTTTGTTTTTGTTTTCTCTTTTTTCATAAGGTGAAGGGTTTGGCCAAAGAACATGCATGGAGAGTAACCAAAAGATTGCATTTATTATATTACAAAAAAGAAATTAAGAAAAAGAAATTGTTACTCTCTGTATTGATATAAAAATGGACACATATTTCCTCTTTTTTAATCAGCAAATAAGGAATTAGAACAGAGACAATTTTGATTATAGAGGCTACTAAACCTCTAAAAACTTGTGTTTTTGAAAGTTGCTTTCCAAATGTGTTGTCAGAAAAAAAACACACCTAAAAATACATTTGATGAATACTGCATTTTAGACTAGTGTTCTATGTGAAAGTAAAAATAAATTTGCATCCTTTAGCCCTTTTCCTCATTGCTTATTTTATTATATATTGTGACCTTTGTCAAGTAGATATGAAAATCACAACATGGTAACATTAATAGATATAGAGTACCTAGAAAATCATCATGAATTCTCTGGGGAAGGCAGTATTCTTTATGAGCAGGAGTTGGTAAGTCCTAGATGGTGGGTGGGGACCAGCAACTAGAATACATTTGAATTTACTCTTCCATTTATGTGCAAAAGAATATATAGCCAGAAGTGTTCACATTGTGCCATGTAATGTGCCTTGAATCTCCATAGTCTAGGGATTAATAATTGCACTAACACCCTCCCTAGAGATGAAAAGAAAGATGTGGGAAGGCAACATTTCCTGAAAAGGCCACTGAAAATATGGTTGCCATTATTTATTTTAAAAAAATGAGTTCTGTTTGTGTTAGTAGAAAAGAGGGGCTTATGGAGGAATTTTCTCCAAATGCCCCTTGAGGGGCTGAAAAATACGTATTTTACATATTATGTATGATTGTACGTAATGCATAAAACCGGTGCAAGTTATCACATTATTAACACTCCTTTCCTTTAAATACTGAGCTGTACAAGCTTAGAAATGCCTCATTCTTAAATGCACATTTGCCAAAATCTAATACTGTTTAATTCTACTTTTTCAAAGGTCCAGATAGAAAAGCACATATATTGAATGGAATATTTAGAGCAGTGCTATTTTTTTTTTTTGCTATCACTCAGGAATTACATGTGCCCTTTTACTCATACCGAGGTATTGCTCTGTAACTACTTTACTCATGAGCTTCTTATAAGATGTCTAGTTCCTTCTTTTGCTGTTGAACCCAAAAAGTTAAAAGTAATATCACATAAGATGCTGCTGTTGGAAATTTTCAGTTCTGTTATCTTTTCATGAATTTAATAGTCAAAGAGTATATATTTCTTAAAAGGGCTTTTTAGTGTCTTCTGCTCATAGTTCAATAGGTTGTAGAAGCAGCACACATAAGAAGAAATTTTTATTTTAAATGGGCAAATTTTTGAGTGGGGCTTCTGCAATGTACCAGAAGGTGACTGGTAGGCATCTGTTTACAAAAATTATATGATAATGCTATACTTTACAGTTTTCTTTAAGGAAAATTATTTTAGAGTAGGGAACATATTTTCTTCTGGTTTTAAGTAAAACATGTTCTCTTTATTGGACTAGATGGCTTAAAACCTGGACTCTTGAGCAAACTGGGGCATCATTGGCTCACTTTCAAAAATAATAGGAAGCAGAATTTGCCATTTTAGCTCCTGTTGCCCTCTGTGATATGGTACACAACTTGGTATCTAAAAATAGTCATGGAATTTTTGCCCAAGAGGACTATATCCCTCTTGTTCAAAGGTCTTTCTTAAATAAAAGAAAATACTTAACTTTCAAACAATTCTTCTTGTCAGACCTATTCCTGTGAAAGTGACATTAATGTAAAAATGAGTGCACTCTTCTTTTATTTTTATCACTTGTTAAGTATTGTCCTCCCGGGACCTAACCAGGGAGTTAGTTAACATGATTCTTAATTTGTTTAAAAGTCCATGGAAAGGAACTGGCATTGCCAGTGGTACTTGGTTGAGCATCGTACAAGAATAAATATCTCCCCTTTGGAATTTAAACTGTATCTAGTAGTACTATTTTTATACCTCTTACTAGGAAACGAAATACCTCTAAATTTAGTGCTTTGGAATTTTATTTCCACTAAAAATTTTCTTCAGATATGTGAGCACCATAGTAACAGCTTTGCAAGCTGATGCTTCATTACAGTTCCCCGATAAGAGCTTCACTCAAGACAGTTCCTCTGGGATCACTGGGACTAAAAATCAATTCTGATAACATTAGAACAAATTTAAAGAAGAAAAAAACCTCAAGAAAGCATATGATGAATAAACAGGGAGAGCTTTCTCCCTTCTAAATATCTGTATGTTAATACACACAGATATACACATGTACTCACCTATATACATGTATGTAATTCATGTGTATACATATGTAGAAACACATATTTATTTATGTAGTAAGTTGGAAAACCTTTGTTAAGTCTTTATTTCCTCTGTTATTTATATCTAGAGAATTTTCATTATGAAAAAATCCTTGTATACAAGATATGGACATTCAAACTGAACTCTTTCTTGGGAAAGTGGACACCCTTCACAGTCACTTCAGAGATATTTTTTTTTTTTACAAAACTTAGAGGATAGTGGTCACTGAGTGTGAAAAAATTACTTTCACTTAAACTATTAGAAAAAAGGTGTTTTTGTCTTCATCTCTGTCAATTCATTTTTCAAAGAAAATGCTCTCCTTAAAAAAGAGGGTTGAGGGGGAGAGACAGAGAGACAGAGGCAGACAGACAGACAGACAGACAGAGATATAGATGGAGAGAGGCAGAGAGAAAGACACAGAGTCTGAGACAGAGGGACAGAGAAACATTCACATACACACATGCATACATACACACACAGAACAACATAAGCTGTGCTGCGGCAGCTTGAACTGTGAACATTTTAGGAAGAAGTTTGTCAAAATAAATGAGGTCAATAGCTGATTTAACAACCCTATTAGACAGTCATTTTTTTATGTGCTCAAGTTCTCCATGTAAAACTTACCTTTAAAATCTTCAAGGGGAAAATTTATTTTGGGCCCATTGGCCATGAATATCGGTTGACGTTTATACAGTGCACAAAATTTGTACTGTGGCTTAGGGTGTCAGCCATAATTCTAGGCTGATAGTTTGTAAAGGGAAGATTCCATTTTGTACTGTTTATAAAATGTTATTCTGCAGTTTCATGCTCCAAGACTAACAAAGTCTCTCCAAGTATAGTCAAGCACTTCAGTTTAACTTATTGCATTCATTAAACTAGGCTTAGATTGTCCTAATTATATGTTATCAACAATTAAGAAATGTATCACATGCCACAGAGCGGCTAAAACATTCTGCATTCTTGGATGCAAGCCAACTGAGGTGTCAAGTTCCATACTACCTTGTCATCAGCTGCAGCTCTCTTTTTGCAGTACAAGCAGCAGCTGTGCTAGACAAAATAATTTAAATTCTCACATGTACTTTTCCTTTAGGAAACAGCTCACACTGAATTGCATTTCTGATAGTGAACAGTGCAACACCTGAGTGGCTTTGTGCTGAAAGCATATTTTATGCAAATAAAATTTTTTACTGATATGATCTTGTGTATTTTCAAGTGTGTTTGCCCTATCAAAATAATGATCTTGATTTTCATACTGGAGTGATTACCAAATGGATTCTGTGGGCAGCTAAGCACTCTTTGCTCATTCGGCAAAGCTTTTCCTATGCCTCAAATGATATCATTTTATAGGTGCTCTGTTTCCCAAAAAAGAAAGGGGAAAAAAAATAGTCTTTATTGATTCAGGCAGTTTGAATTAATAAAAGATCTCTGATCTAAAAAAACAATTGGCAACAGCAAAGTTTCCTCAAGAACATACTCATGCCAAATGCTCAAAACTTTACAAATCCATGGCTGCTGATGGTTTTTTCAAAACTTTTGCCAATTCAATGTAGTAGATACCGAAATTCTCCCTTCAGGGAAGGATCTCCCTTTAACCGGGGCCAGTCAAAAACCACTTATTTATCTAGGGCTAAACTGATATCTAGTCTGGATATAAGATGCAATCTTCCTTTTTGATAATGTAAAACCTGACTTCAAGAGATTTCTCATTCCTTTGTCTCTTCCATCTACCAAGATTGGGCTTTGAGAAATAAAAGAACCTAGAGCAACAAGCGAGAATGGTTGAGCAACATGGTAACAAAATAGAGTGTGTGATGCCAGAATGCATTTCACAATCAGACATTTCTCTGAAAACCTTACCAGCTACCTGGATAGGCAGGCAGTCATGGAGTACAGTCACTCCAATCATGTGTGTGGCTTTGATTTGCATAAAGCATCAGATGAAAGTTCTTATTTTAATTCATTGTACTGGTTAAATGGAGAATGACTTAGATACCTAAAACACAAGACAAGTAACAAGATGATACAAGGGTACATAGCTGCGCTTGAGAATTGCAAATCAATCAACCCAGAACTACATCCCTGGATCCTAAATAAGCTGGCAGATGGTATGTGATGACTGAGCCTCTGTTAGATGTGGTAAATGGTATAGGACCAGAGAAGACCAATTATACTGAGTTCATCTCCCTTCCCCACCCTCTCCCCTCCAAAGAGAGAATCTGGTTTACCAACTCTAGGCTAGTGGGCTTTAACTATGATTCCCCGGAACATTCTAGAATATATTATTTAAAAAAAAAATGCTTAGTGCTCATTGAAGAGGCAGCCTGGCTTCATTAAAGAATGGAGTCACACCAGACTGATCTCATTTCCTTTTTTGATAGGGTAATTAGGCTATTAGATTAGTCAGTCAGTCAACAAGCATTTGTTAAACTCTTACTTGCTAAGTGCTAGGGGATACAAAGAAAGGCAAAAACAAAACAAAAAAGATAACAAACAGAAACAAAAAACCCAACCCCTGCTCTTCAGGTGCTAATAGTCTATTGGGGGAAGGCAACAAGTAAACCACTGTATCCAAACAAAATATATACCTGGTAATTTGGAGATAATCAGCAGAGAGAAGATAATAGTATTAAAGAGGATTGGGAAAGGCTTCCTATAGAAAGTGAAATTTTAGCTGGTACTTTAAGGAAGCTAAGAGACAGAGAGAAAAAGAGACACAATTCCAGGGAAGACAATGCCTAGAATCAAGATACTAAATGTTTTGTGCTAGGAATAGCAAGGAGGACAGTCATTGGAGCATAGAATACATGAAGGTGTGAGGTGAAGGGCATAAGATGTAAAGGATATATTACATAGTTTACCTAGATGTAAACATAATGTTTGAGAAAATCTTTCTTGCTATCCTTCAAGATAAGCTGTAGAGATGTAGGCTGGATGAACATAAGATTAGGTGGATTTTGAACAGTTTGAATGAGATCCAATAAGTATCTATGAATAAGTCAATGTCAACATAGAAGGCGGTCTCTTATCAGGTGTCCCAAGGATCTATGCTGTTTAACATTTTGAGCAATATCTTCCATAAAGGCTTATACAGTATGCTTATAAATTCTCAGATGACACAAAGCTAGAAGAGATTGCTAACGAATTGATTGATGGGGGCAAGATTCTAAAAGATTTTGGTAGGCTAGACTATTGAGCCTAAGAAGATGAAGTTTAATTGAGATAACTAAAAATTTTTTCATGAGCTAAAAAACAAACACCACATTTATCAGGTAAAAGTGGGAGAGGTACAACCAGGCAATAGCTTGTCTAAAAAAAAAAAGATTTAGTGATTTTATTGGATCACAAATGCGGTATGCAGCATATGGCAACCAAAAAAAAGTAATGAAATATTAGGTTATATTAAAAGAAAAGTAGCATCCAGTACTACATACTTATTTTTTTGGGCAGCTACTAGAGGCACAAGTTTACTTGAAAGTCACTTTTGAATTTTATATATTATATAAAACTGAGAGAAATCTCAGAGAATATCTAGCTTGGCCCCGCTAATTTTATAAATGAAGAAACTATAGCAGTAGCAAATAAAGTGACTCTTTCTATGATTCAGTTTTGTTAAAAAGAAGTTTTGACTTTTTTTGGGGGGGATGGGGAGATGGTAGAGTGGTGATAGCACCAGGAAGATTCTTCCCTCCCTCATGTTCCTTCAATGAATGTTGTCAGAAAGGCTTAAGATCTGAAAAATCTTATCCTCAAATAGGTACAGATTCTGTTGCTTTTTTTAAAAAAAAATTTTATATAAATTAGTTTTTCAGAGTTACGCTAGCCCTTTAGAGTTCAGGGATAAGGAAAGAAATCCTTTATATCTGAATAAAAACCCATATGCACAAACTTTTCCAGCAGAGATAATACATAGAGCTCACACACAAGAATGCCTACCTACTAAAAAAAAAAAAATGTATAGGAGACACAGACAAACCCATCTCTGGGCATTTTTTAGCAAGCTCATTACTGGAGTGTTCAGGAAAGATATACCAAAACCCTGATAATTGTTCTGGGGGCTTATTGAGAGGCAGAGTGGAGCAGTAAGAAGAGCCTGGATTTGGAATCAAATGACTTCTATTCAAATCCTGACTCTGTTCTTTACTTCCTGTGTGACCTTAAGGAAAGGACTTGACCTCTTTGGGCCCATTTCCTTATTTGTGAAATCAAGGATTTAGATTCAATAGCACTTCAGCTGTTTATCTAATCCTATGATCCTCTGACTAAGGAGTTATTAATACTACTGTTATTTGCCCTAATCAGGTCCTATCTGGAGTGTTGTGTTCAGTTTTGGGTGATGCCTTTTACACCAGACATTCTTGAAGCTGTAGAGTAGCCAGAGAAAGGTGAACAAGATATGGCAGGTCCTTAAGATCATGTCATCTAAAGAACGGTAGACAGAATTGTGTATTTTCAGTCTGGAGAAGAAAAGACTTACAGGGGAGTATCATATCTATCCTTAAATATTATAAAAGCTATGATATGGAAGAGGTATTTATCTTGTTCTGTTTGGCCCCAAAAGGAAGAACTAAGAATTGAAATTCATTCGGGTAACCTGGACAGTTCTTGGTATTCTATAGACTCAGCTGCAGAGAATCACCCAAAGAATATTGTTGTTAAACAGGTTAGTCTTCATTTTAAGTGATTCAAAGTCTAACATAATTTCCGAGGGGCCATCTCCAATCATCCTGATCTGCATCTTGCCACTGGACCCAGATGGCTCCAGAGGAGAAAATGAAGCTGGTGACTTTGCACAGCCCTCCTTCACTTAAATCCAATTCACTTGCAAGTCATGGCATCACTTCCCTGATGTCATGGTCCTCGTTGAGAAAGAAGGACAAAAAATAACAATAAGAATGAATACAAAGAATGTGGCTGAAAAGCTTAGAATGGTCCTAATTCTCTAATATCTAAGAGAGGGATAAGAGGCATAGGCCATGAACCTAGTGTCTTAACTTGTTGTTGCTGAGTCATTTGTGAAGAGTTTGACTCTTCACAACCACATTTGAGGTTTCTTGGCAAAGATACTGCAGTGGTGTGCCATTTCCTTCTCCAGCTCATTTTACAGATGAGGAAACTGAGCAAGCAGGGTTAAGTGACGTGTCTGGGGTCACACAGAATTTTGTGGGGAAGAATACAGAATCATTTCTTACTAAATAATTTAAAACTTAATGGAAAATAGTTTTCTCTAGGTAGCATAAATATTTCTTTTCTGTCTTCTGAATTCAACCAAGTCTTTCTCTAACCCTACCAATTGTCCAATATAATCACCTCTTTTTTTTTTTTTTCACATGAGTGTCACTCATCTTCTTGTTGGGAGATCTATCTAGGGATTTTGGAGAGTGATCTCAGGGGAAGATCTGGTTAGTTAGATACTTAAAATAAATTAGCTGTCTTTCAGTAGCCATCAGATCAAATATTCCTAATATCTAAATGCAGCTCATAACTTTCTCCCTTTCCTTTTCCTGTGTGCTTTTGATTTAATGGTGAAGAATATCATTAGATATGTTGTACAACAGACTATAATAGGATAATGCATCTTCAAATCTTATGTGATGATGAGTGTACTGTACTGTAAGTACCAGTACTTAAGTACTGGTGAGTAATATAACAGACCCCTACAATCTTATCTAGATAAATAATCGAAGGTTGGATCATTTGGTAATTGTCACTAGCTTAATTTCTTTTCTTCTCCTATAACCAGGTGTGTCTGTGCATCTCCTTCCCTCTGCTTTTAAAATTTGACTCTTTGAGAGGTTACATGTCTATATTTTCTCATTTCTTAAGCTGCTGATTTCCCTTTCCTTGTCAGATAGTATTCCTTTTCCAAGTTTTCATGACTATTTGTTTTCCCTGCTTTGATGATGATTTTATCTGCTGCTCATTTCCCACATCAACAACCTATCTTCTCTTTCTGGAATGAACTTTTTCTTTTTTCTTCATAATTTTTATTTTTCCCACTGTATTTTATACTACAGTTTTTATAGGGTTTCCTACTTGATCATGTTATGGTCTCTGCTTTCTGAATTGTTAATTTTCAAAATGGAAGCACTTTGAGATTTTTAAGATATATACAGAAGATAAAGGCAAAGATAGGTAACATAATGAATTTTCCAGTGCAGCACAATACTACAAAGCTAGTGTCATGAATGCTAAATCTCAGAATGAGCAAAGAGATACTTGGATAACAAAAAATTATATTTTTAGTTATATTAGAGAAAAGAGTAGTATCAAGTGCTAGATAGAACCTACTGCTCAGGGTAGATGAGATGATAATAATTGACAATAGGAAGAATGCAGAGCTAATTAATTTTTTTGGACTAGAAAATATGGAATGAAAATGACAACTAAGGAGTTGATACCTAATATGAATGAGGAGATTTCAATACAGCACCCAATCACCCTTGATCAATACATCATTTGGCCCATTTGAATTAAATCATCTGGAGCTCTTAGGCCACAGATGGTAAAGAGTTTGGACAACTGGCAGAAGGAGATTTTAGGAGACCCTTTGTTGGCACTGGGTGCAGGGCTCTGAAGCTCAGATATTTTGGCCATATAATGAGAAGACAGGACTGATTGGAAAAGACTGATGATGAGAAAGACTGGAGGCAAAAGGAAAAGTGGATGGCAGAGGAAGAGATGGATAGGTAGTGTCACGGAAGCATAGAACATGAGCTTGGACAGACTTGGGAAGATAGTGGAGGATGGAAGGGCCTGGTGTGTTATGGTGCACAGGGTGATAAAGAGTCAAATACAACTGAAGAATGAATAACAACAACAACTAGTATGAATCTGTCTATTTATGCTTGGTCTAATCTAGCTTTTTTATTTTTTAAAGAAGTATTTGTTCTCCAGTTTAATTTCTGCCTTCTCTTTAAGCACCTCTAGGACTGTGTGTTAAGGTCCAATTGTGATGATTCCATTATCTCTGATGGATAAATCAGTTTCTATAATTTCCTTTTGTAAATATTTTCCATTATTCTTCAGTTTGCACTGTTCTTTCTGTTTTAAATGCTTTGGGATGACTTTACATACTTGGATATCTTGCAAAGCTTCTTTAAAGTATTTTACCCTTTACTTTGTCTCTGCTTAATCAGATCATATTATTCATAATCATCTATCGTATTCCTTTGAAAGATTTTACAAATGAGTTTATATTAAAACATGGTGTTGGCTTTGGCAGCTATCTCTCTCTGGAAGGTGTTGGCTGACTAAGAGGATTTCTGGATCCTTTTGGTCTCCTTCTTTGACAATTAATTTATGGTGGTTAAACTTCTGTATAAAATTATTATAATTGGTCCTTATGTCATTTGATTTGTCCATTTCCCATTTTTTATTTTTAATTATTTATTTAGATAATTCAGAGTTATTTGTTTGGTTTGCTATATTTTTCTCACTATTCTTTCTTCTTTTTTTTTTATTCTTTATTTACTAATGTTGGTCTTTGATTTACAAGTGATGGTCCCACCATACATTGACAGCTGGCTCAGGAATAACATACCAATTGCAAGTCTTTTTCTAACTATTAAAATTTAATCTGTTTCATTCTTTATGGTGTCATTAGGTATTGACCATGTTCAGTGCCTACCAATTCTTTTCTTAAAGACAGTGTTCATGATATAGAACTGTGAATCATCTGTAAAACTTACAAATTGTTAGCTTCTCTTTCCTTCCAAATGTTGATTCCCCATGTATTTTTCTCCATCCTCACCTTTTCCCACCATTGTATTGAAATCACCAAGTATCAGAGCATATGTCTATTCAATTTTTAGGGTTCGTCAAAATCTTCTTATAATTTTCCTACCAGCTTGCCCTCAGAAGCTAAATAATGTTGGTGCAATAGCTATAATTATTTTTCTGATTGTCTTTTTGCAAATACTTGTTAGTACTGCAAGATGTAATGGCCAAATGGCTTATGAAATAATTTTTGTCCTTACCTTCAGCCATATGATAAAACCCACTCTGACAACTCTTTTCTTTGCCTTTCTAAGGAGCACCTATTAGTCCCCCTTCCATTTAACTGCAACTTCCTTATTTCTTCTGCTTTCTCATAGCAAGGGTACAAACATTTAACATGATGCAGCTTTTCCAGCATATGTCCCCTTGTGGGTCACTGAACAAAGATCTCACATTTAGAATACAAATTGTCAGGTTAAAGTTTATTGACTTTCTAAAAAGTGTGATTCTTTGCACCTTAGCACTCTGCTCTGTCTCGCAACAGTCTGCCACCATCACTGAAGAGGAAGAATGAGTCTACAAAGGACTAAGGACCATTTTTAATTTTTTCCTTCTTTTGTGGATTACTATGGCAAAAACAAAAATCCCAGGTGGCCATCCTACTGGTAATGTGTCTCTTCATAATTAGTTAGGTTAGTCCTGAGATTCAGGATATATCCTGACAAATAATTATAATCACATGATGAGTAAAATTGTGTACAAAGAGATCGTCCTCACATGACCTGGATTCTAGTTATATCTTTGCCATAGGATTTGCAGATAGAGGGGATTGAACTAAATGATCTTTAATGCCTTTACAACTTCAAATTTTCATAATGTATTAAGAAAAAATTTGACAGGACACTCAGCTAAATCTAGGAAGAACTCAACCTAAACTATTCTAGGCAGATAATAGAATCAAAGGATCTAGAGATGATCCAATCCAACCCCAATGTTTTTCATTTAAGGAAACTGGGTTTTATATTTATAGTTCATTGTTCTCTACCATTCAGTAGAAACAGATTAAAGCCACCTTTAGTATTTCTCTGCTACTTAGCTTGTAGTTTATTACTAGTGGAAGGTAGCTTAGAGATCTTCTCATCCACTGTCCTCATTTTATTGATAAGGAAACTGAGGCCCAGAAAGTTTAAATAACTTGCCCAACATCACAGAGGTAGTATCACTACTTCCATTTAATTCATCCCCTGACTCCAAATCTCTTGCATAGATGCTTAATTACTGCTTATTGATTGGGTGATTGAGTGATTTACTAGAGGTCAGGGTGTTCGAAGGGATATTGAACATGGATATTGAAGTCATCAAGGATGAGGACAAAAGTTGGTTTGAATAGACCGATCTGGGTGGAGAATTTTTAATAATAAGTATGATTAAAAACCACTAGTCCCTATAGGTTTTTCTTCCATTTGTAAAACAGAATTGTTTCATGTTAAACAACATGTGGTATGACACCTATGTTTACTCTGTAGCATTCCCAAAGGGCTTGGCCTGGTCCAGGCCTGGGTCCACTGGATAGGTGGTTGTGCCTATGAGCAGGCTTAATAGAGACATACTGAATCTAGTGTGAAGATTTCTTGGTTGCATGCAAGGAAACCAGGGTTCTAGCTTTTGTTTTACTACTCACTGGCTCAGTGACCTTGGATTCTCTCCAATTTACCCTGGATATATCTTGTATGTACCTAGTTGTTTACATGCTGTCTCCCCATTAGAGTATGAGTTCCTTGAGGGCCGGGACCATGTTTTTTTTTATTTTTTGTTTCCTTTCTTTGCATCCCCAGAACTTAGCACAGTGCTTGACACATTATAAACTCTGGTAAACTTAATAAATGTTGTTGACTTGACTTGTGTAAACATGTGAGTATAAGAGTGTTGTTTTGTGGGGTCTGAGGAATGGTTTCCTGTTTCATTCTGTTCCAGACTGGTTCTCTTCTAGTATCTATGCAGTGCAAATGAACATTTAAACTGTAGCTGTTGTATTCTCTGGGCACAAGCCTGGTTGCAGAGGGAAATATAGGGAAGTGACAAAAGGAGGTTCTTCAACTCTCTTTAGCTAGCAAAGTGTATCATTAACACCCTCCAAGGAATTAAGGGGGAGATTCTAACCTATTTTGGAAACTCAATAGAACTCGCTGAGATCACTCCATTATTCACTGAAATGTGACAATGATATAGAGCAACACCATTCCACTGTGGGGCTGGATATGAAGAGTACCTTTTCCAATGTAGAAATTAGGTCAGAGGAAATTTAGGTCAAAACCTTATGAAAAACACTCCTATACCTGAAAGGAGTCAGGAGAACTTTTTTTCAATCCACAAACAGTAAGGACATTATTTTTATATTTTAATCTGGAGAAAAAAATGGCTCCTTTCTCAGCATAGAGACATAAATAAAATGATTATTCTGTGGCAAAAATTACCTACATCACTAATGTTGCTTCTGAGAACCAGAGGTATGACCTTAAGCAACTCTAGGGATCCACTTACTCAGACTGCTTCAGTTTTGAGCCTGTGAGGACATACAAGGTAGTTAAGGCATGCTAGCAAGAGAACTAAACTCTTCACTCCTTTAAATAATTCCTCATTGTATGGAGAGCTATTCAGGCTAAGTCAAATAGTTAAAACAGGGTTGGACGAATAAGTGATAACTTGAAAGTGTTAAAAAATAAATCTTTATCTATATCCCTAGTTGCTTCTCTGGGTACTTGAGGTTATTTGATCAAAATCCATAGATTCTGAGAGAACTGAGCGGAATGTTATTAAATAAATGAAAGGGTACTTTTACAGAAGCCCAATTTGACAGGTTGCCAGTTTAAGCAAAAAATGAATGTGTGGTATTAAACATGAGCATGGTTTTTATTTTCCTTGGTCATATGACCACCTTTCTCACAATTTTCATCAGCTCACAGTGCCTGCTTTCGGCAATGGAGATTTCATTATCACTTCTAATTCTGGTTTGGTAGCACATTAAACTTTCAAACAGCTAATGACTCTGGTATTCTTTCTTTCCAGCTTTACCTTTCACAAAAGCACAGGGAAGGGGAAAGAAATGACAGTGAGACTGAATTATGAACTTTTAAAGTTGGGAACAAGCAACTCCTTGTATCATGAGAGCTTGGCTCCTTTCTCTTGATTAACTGTCAGCAATAGGTCAGTAAGAGCACTAGGTGACATAGCAGTGATCGCTGTAGGAGACAGCTCAGGTAAATCACGCGTGTCAGCTGCAAAGGACTGAGGGAAGGGCTTCTGTAGACTTCTTTTTAGCACTCTGGGCACACCACAAACCTTCCATTGAAAATGGCTCATTTCCTGGAGAGGTTTTTCTTTTTTTTCTTCAGAAGAAAGTGCAAACTTTAAAGTGCTATATGGCTGGGTCCTGATTGAAATTCTCATTGCATGTTTCCTTTGGGCTAGAACCAATTACTGTATCTTTCATAATTATAACTTCAAATAGTGTAAATCTAAATACATGAAACTGCTTTAGGGGACTCATTATTTGTACTAATCGAGACATGATTGCATAAATGTGAGTTATTATTAGACCACGACTTAAACTTCACCTTCTGAGGGAAATGGTTGTAATCTAGATATTCTTTTAAAATGGTTCTGCTTTTCTGGCCCCCCCTCCCCCAGCAAAGTGATCAGTTGCTCACATGATGGAAAGAATTTTCCATTTGAGATACTGAATCCAAAAGTTGGCATTTTGGCTGTGTGTTCATGTATGTATTTGTGTATGTATCTCTTTCTCTGCCTTCTTCCATTTCTAGAGAGATAGCTAGATATACACATATACATGCATACATATATACACTGCTGGTACAGCTAGGTCCCTATTAGTGTGAATAATAAATCTTGTGCAGTGGTTGCATATTGTTATTAAATATATTAAATATGTTAAATTTGCATGATTTTGGTTATAATTATGCAAAATATAGTAATTGATTGCATATTCCAGTCCTATGGAGATATGTGGTGGGACTTCACATAGCATGGCCACTTCATGGTATTCACTAATTATAATAATTAGGACCTAGCTATGTATATGTAGGTGTATTCAAATGCATGTGTGTATGAAGACAGAGAAAGACAGTGGGCATAATTAGTTTGTAGCCTAATACCAATAATGATATGTACAATAAGTTGCACAAAAGATACTTCAGTATTTCAAGGAGTTTATATAGTCTCCCTGAGGGGTATTCTTTCTGATGGGAAAGATTGCAATCCATCTATGCCATATCATCCTGTAGAAATTCTACCATATCCTGCAATAAATCCTTCATAGAGGCAAAGAAAGAGGACAGGGATGGCACCAATATGCTGGAGATATTTTCTAGATAACTTGAAATTGAGTAGGTATCAAGGCAACACATAGGTGGTCCATAGATTATTTCTCATGCTTGCTATATGACGGTCCCATTTCTTTTTTCTGGTCATTAATTTCTGAAATTTTATATATACACATACATATATATGTTTATGTATATTGGTTCTCCTGTACTATTATCATTTAAGGGAGTATGATCTAGCCTACTCACGCATCTCTTCATTGACCTTTAGATAACCCATGTCTTTAATTCTTTAGATACTGTTATGTTTTAGAGTTTAGAGAGAGACAGAGCCTCCTTGGCAAGGTATTGATATTCAAAAAAATGAGTCATTATTTCTCTGAAGGACTTGATGTCATTAAAAGTACTGCATAAGTTCCCTAAGGCAATCAAGCCCATTTTTGTCCTCCTAGTCAATTCTGGGTTTAGTTTAACTATGGGCTTTCCATAAACTTCACATTATAGTTTGGATAATAAACATTATATTATATTAATTATATTTTATTATATATGTGTAATAAATTACTATAGTCTATAATATAATATAATATAGTCAACAATAGACATTCTTCATCTCCTTGGCTTTTCCTACGTGAGTAATTGGTTGAAATCTTTTGAATGGCCGTGAATCTCATTTAAGAGAATTTTCAGGATTTTGGGGCCTTTATGTCACAGTATCATCCACAAACATCCACAAATATCAAACTGAATCTCTCATTTAGACTATATTGGACATTCTCCATGACAAAAACCTTTAGTAAGTATGTTTCCTTGCAGTCATTTTTCAGTTTCAGTGTGTGACTCTGTGACCCCATCTGGGCAAAGATACCAGAGTGGTTTGCTATTTCCTTCTCTCGCTCATTTTACAGATGAGGAATCTGAGGCAAACTGGGTTGAGTGACTTGCTCAAGGTCACACAGCTAGTGTCTGAGGCTGAATTTGAACTCATGTCTTCCTTACTCCAGGCCCGACACTCTATCCACTGTGCCCCCTATGTTTTGCTTGTAAATAATAGAGTACTATTGAACAAAGTCCCTTCTAGTACAATATCTTTCAAGGAATCTTTTATGACTTTTATGTAAGCATGAGTGGCACCTTTTTGGTTGAAGGTTAAAAGGGCTAAATGGAATCAAATACATTTTTATAGGCCACACACATAAGAAAATGGAATTTTATACTCTTTATAGCTTTTGTTCAATGACGTGATTATATGGAGAGAATACTTTTTGGCAAAAGGCTGCATATTCCTTTCTCATACTTTCATCAGAGATGTTTTTGCTACATTTCTAGATTATTCTCATAAAACTTTGTAGAGATGGGAAAGTACATTTCTTGTTATGTTTGATGCATACATCAAAATCATAAAAGATTCCTTGAAAGATGTGATATTGGAAGCTCTTTTTCAACTTTGAGCATTGATTACCCAAGTGCCCTCAAAATTGTGACACTTCCATTAGGGAACTTCTCTGTATATATTTGGTCTAGTCCAGCTGCTCTTTTCATCTTTATTTTCTTTAGTACAATTTTCATTTCTTTATATAACTACAGATGTATTGTAATATTCAAGTCCAAATATGGTGGTTCTGCTTTCATTAATGAAAAGTGTTATAAAAATTGTAGCTCTTTTAAAATTTTTGTCTGTTTGTTGTATTTCTTCCAGTTATATCAATAATAGCCTAGATCTCAGGATGACTTTGCTTGACTGTATCTCTAGTCATACTTTCTTTAAACATATTTTCTCCTCTATTACATCCCACTTCCCCAGGCAAAGCTGTTTATAATCATCTACTATTCTCCCTTACAAGTTTTGAGAAATGATTTTATATTTTAAAATGGTGTTTCTCTTGGCTGATTTCTCTCTATACATGGAAAAGAGATCATGTATGCTGCGTGAGGTAGTTCTAGGCTCTTTTGGCCTTCTTGTTATGACAATTGATTTATACCAGTTAAACTACTTTAGGAGATGTTAATATATATTGATATCTCTTCTTTTATCCATTTCCAAAATGAATAAAATAAATTTTTTTAATCAGCAGCTTATTTAAACAGTCCAGTTCTTAAAAATGAATATATGAGTCTTCTTTTTTGTTGTTGATGTAATGAATTGTTTTCCTCAATCATGTGCCATATCTTCTATACTTATTCTTTCTTCTCATTTGTGCCCTAAGAAGATGTTTGCCTAATTACACGATGATTAAGAAATTATTTCTACTTCATTAATTGGCTGTTTTTTGTTTTCTTTTTTTTTCCCCAGACAATTGGGGTTAAGTGACTTGCCCAGGTCACACAGCTAGTAAGTGTCAAGTGTCTGAGCCTGGATTTGAACTCAAGTCTGCTTGACTCCAGGGCCAGTGCTGTATTCACTGGGCCACCTAGCTGCCCCTTGTTTTATTTTTTTTAACAGAATAATTTCATTATTTTGTCTGTGTGAAGTTATTTGGTGCTCCAACTGTTACCTTCTATTATTCACCATTATTTAAAAATGCATGTTAAATTTGACACGATAACAACACAATTGCCTTGCTTTTCTTTATCCACTTCTGATCATCTTTCTGCTCTCTCCTGAGAATTTTTAAAATGTTTTATCCACATTCTTTTTTGTTTTCCTTAACGTCTTATGTTTGTCTTTGTTTTATCATTTGCCTTGGCCAAGTTATTAATCACTAGTCTGTTGATAAAGGAACTTTTAGAAAACTGTATCTCTGGCTTTGGGTTGGTAGGCCAGGATCACATTGGAATCACTATTTTACTAAAGTTGCCCAGTCTGGAAACTTGATGAAGATATCTCATTACATATGATAAAGAAACTCCTATGCTATAAGGATCTATTGATCTTGCACAATGATTCTAAGTGACAATCCAGCTTACCTGAGTCTAAAAGGAAGAAAGAAAATATGTAAAAACATTTGGCAATACGTTTCTTTCAGGATATATATATATATATATGATGGGATTCCTTTGTCCTTTGTTTGTTTTCTACTTTGTAGTCTACAGTCAACAATAATTATTGGAGAAATGGTTTTTCTTCTTTATTGTGTTCAATTTAATATAGAGTTGTGCAGTCTGGAAAAAGTGCTGAAAATGCTTTTTGGTAGCCTGGATTGCTTGTGTAATCACAAATGCAGTTATGCTTATGCCATTTTTCAAGAAACACTGTCAATCTAGTAGAAATGAAGATGAGATCACATTGTTTCTACTTTGTCTTCCAAAGACTGTATATATTTTCCACAGTCACTGCAAGTATATGACTGTATAAAGGTCACTATATCAAAAAGATCATAGATGATAGTGCAACAATGGAAATCACTTTATCAATTGTTTGTTACAGTCATTTCTCAATATCTCACACTGTTGAGGGAATTTTATTCTTATGAGATTGCCCTACCATACTCTCTTAAAAAGAGAAAAGTTGTTTTTATTTTCCTGAAAAGACTATCTTTAAGCTTTGATATAAAACACTTGAAATGTGAAAGAAAAAGACAATCAAAAAGTGTGCTACAGGCATCTCCAAAAGTAAGGAAAGGTCTTAGTGAATGTTACCTGAAGATTTACTTTTAGAACATTGCTAAGTCCCCTCATCTCTATGTTTCAACAGCTAGTTAATTTCCTGCTGCATTCTGAGTTGATGCCTCTGTTATGTGTCTTCCTTAAGCCAAGATCAGCCTATTCATTTCTAAAAGTCAGTATCTTTCACAGAAAACAAGGTCTGAACAAGCAAGGAGCTGCCTTGCTGACATTTCAGTCCTGTATCTTCTATTTATTTAACCCTCATTGTTTCCTATTTATGCCTTTGAGCTATTGTGCTAAACAAAACTAATTTCATCGACTGTGCATTCGTATTCTGTGACCTATTTTGAGGATTGTTTTTAATATTGTACTGTGCATTAACAATATTTCTTTAACATATTAAAAGGTTTTTCTACATTCCTATTGCATTTTGTTATATCTCAGATGCATTTTTTCAAGGATAGAGACACTTTGATTTATAAAAAAAAGAGGTCAGGAAATACTGTAGACTCCTCTAATTCAGAATCTGTGATAATTTGACCTGGGTTTAGGCAAAACAAAAGGAAAGTTCTTTTCTTTTTGTTGCTGCTAGAAGGTAAATTACTTTAAAATAGGAACTGTCTTACTTGTGAATTTCTGTCCCTAGTGCCTAGCATAGTGCATGGCACATAATAGGATCCTAATAAATGCTCATTGCTGAATTACTACAAAACTTCTTATTTCTACAAAGAAAAGTTTGAAGACAATTAGTAGTGTAAATATAATTTTAGAAGCTGTGACAATGTCCTAGGTTTATGATCTGTGGTTAAGAATCTCAAATTGCTTGGAGCTCTAAGACATTATATTACCTGTATATTTAACTCATATAAAAAAGAGATTGTTTTTAAGGCTCTTAATATTTTGTTTCTGCACAAAATGGATTCTATTTATTATAAAAGAATAGTGGTTAAAATAATTGAATTACGTATCTTTATAATTCTACTAGATTATGAAATCTATGATGATGGTCACTATGTCTGAGCTAAACATTTTGTTTCTTAAGTGTCTAGCACTGTGCTTTGAACACAGTAAGCATGTTAATAAATAATAAATAGTTGTTGAATTGCATATTTCACTAATTCTGATTGCTTTTCATCCTAATTAATTAGAATGATGGAAACTTTACCACAGTGAATTTTGTTTTGTAAGAATCTATTCTAAATATCAAGTTCTGTCTGTAGTCCTACTAGATAATCTCACAATACATGTCATTCATGTAACAATGTCATGGTATTAGACTTATCTGACCTGAGTAGTGGGCTTGTTATTCCCTCTTTCTGGCCCTTACCTTTGAGTGTGTTAAGGTGCTACTGCTTAGCCCAGGGGTGGGGAACCTGTGGCCTCTAGGTCCTCAAGTATGGCATGGGTAGCCTTGACGTCGCAGGTTCCCCACCCCTGGCCTAGTCATTTCTTTCAACTTCCTCTTTGGGTGTGCCTTTTTTTCAAGATACTGCCTTGGCTCTGCCCCTCAAGAGGTATAGTTTTCCTTTCAAATCCACTTTTGGAAGACAAGGGGAAGGGGAAATACCTGAAGTGTCCCCCTCTTGTTTCAATTCCAGCTACTAAACTTGTCCCTACAAAAACTGCTTAGTCATTTGCCTAGAACTTATTCAGATCTGTGGTTTATCCCTGATCTGGGAAATTATGAAAATATGAATCAAAAACAATCATTTGTTTTGCTGTAATTCCCAACAAGAATGTCCTTGGTGATTTAAATTATTTTTTTTGCTGCAGTTGTAAACTCTGTCTCTCTCCCTTCCTTCTTTATTTCTTTCCTTCCTTCCTTCCTTCCTTCCTTCCTTCCTTCCTTCCTTCCTTCCTTCCTTCCTTCCTTCCTTCCTTCCTTCCTTCCTTCCTTCCTTCCTTCCTTCCTTCCTTCCTTCCCTCTTTCCTTTTTCCCTTTCCCAGGTTTTTTCACATCTACTGTCTTTACTTCTGCTTCATTTGCTTGTACACCAGCAGATCAGTAAGGAAATGGTTAATCAAATTTATCTTAGAAAAAAACTGGCATTTTAAAAAAGTTCTTGTAGCAGAATGAAAACAAACTTTTAAGAATCCAATACTGCAGAACAGATTCATATGTCTCTTCCGAAAGCAAGAGAGTGGAAAGGAAGCAAGGAAGGGGGAGGTGAGGAATCCCTCATTCTATTCAGGGTTCTAGCCACTTTGTCCCTGCTCCCTTTGGCTTCATTCCGCCCAAGCTGGTCCCCAGTCCATGTCTTAGTGACCTAGTATTTGCTCCTTTTTCTACTGCCAGGCCAGTGTTTCTCTTCGTGCTACCGTTTGTAGCAGTGGTGGCAGCTCTTCATCTATCATCATCTATCTCTTCTATTTCTTGCTCTTATCCTTTATTGTGGCAGCTCCACTTCTCATCCTGGGGCTCTGTATACTCTCATATTTGGAGCAAGTGCCAATGGAGCTATTGACTGTGGTCTCCAAAGCCCCCAGACCCTTCTTCCTATCTGATGATACCCTGTCCTCCAGTTCCATGCTCTCAGGTGTCCTTATCAAGCTGTGGCTTCTGGCCCTAGTCCATCATGGTGTCAGAGCAGCTAGCTCCCAAGGAATTTGAGTAGAGGGACAAAAGGGAGTTCCTACTCACCTACAGACACTGTCTTCAGCAGCCTTTTATATTCACTATTGGAATTTTACAATCAATATATTGTTGCACAGTTTATCACCATGATACTTGAAAATACTCACTATTACCATAACATAATTATTTCAAAAACAATGTGAAGGTTTATAGCTATAGATGAAATGAACTCTTCTACACATATCAATTTTTGAGTCTGTAGAGTATACTTTTTTCTACTCTCTTATCAGTACTTTGTTCTACATTCTGTGAAATCTAGTACTACACACTAAATAAGTCTAAGTGTTTGAGACCAGATAGTTCTTTCTATCTTATTTTCTACATCATAATGAAACTATAGATAGTAACTGGAGAAAGTCTCAGAAACTTATAGTCCTCCCCTGTCCCCAACTTACTGGGTTGCCTACAAAGTGTTGAACTTTTTCCTTTAGTCCAATACCTAATTTACTTGTATAACATCATATGCCGTCCATGCAAGGTGGGTTAATGTTTTGACTTCAAAGGTCACCATAACAGGAGATCAGTGAAAATTAAACATAATTTTAAAAACATAAGAGCAGGAAGATACCCACAAAACTGGGTACATGGATTAAAAACTAGATGGGTGGCCAGACTAAGCCCAGACAGTCCATCAACAGCTTAACCACAGAACAGACCAGAGCTAACTCCAAAGTTACTAACCAACCAAGAAGGTATTTTCTCTTTCCTTAAGAATTCTCTTTCCATCAAGAGGTAGGAAAAATGAGTTGATTTTCTTGGGTCACTTCATCTACCTTTATTCCTTGTTATAAAATAACTTTTATGAAAATACAAAATGTATCCACCTATGGGCACTTTGTTAATATAAAACACAATCAAAGAAGGTGGCATTTTACTGAGACAGCAATAGAAATGAGCATAAATAATCCCTAACTTTGAATAATAAAAGTTCAAAAAATTCACATAAATTTTTAATGAATTAGCTCATAGTGGTTTCATTACCTTACTTCCTTATGCTTTCAATAGAAATTGTAGGTATCCAAAGTCTTACCATTAAAAAATTGCCTGCTAAATCATTTTTTCATGAAGCATTTCTTTTCTTGTAATCCACAACATTTTAGGTTAACTGCACTTCATAGTCATTTTGAAGAAGTATCAAAATTCATTTGGAAATTGAAATTCAGAAGGTGTATGTTACAGATCTCACAATAGGCAGTCATAGTCACATTTTAGTTTTTGAATATTATTGGGAAATTTAAATGTTCTTATGTGATATTTTAGTTAGCTATTTGAAATATTTTGAAGGTTCATAAGGAAAACGGAAATTTCGCTTACATATATTCTTGTATGTTTATGTTTGTGTGTGTGTGTGTATCTTTAAAAACTTAAAACTATACTAAAACTTTTGGACTGTTATATGTTTTATACATATGTGTGTGTGTATATGTACATATGTACATGTACATAAGTATTATTAATATACCTTTGTAGACCTGTGTGTGCACATGTGATATAAATCCATATGTACATTGTATACACATGTGTAATTACATATGTATATACACAAACATGTATATATATGTGGGAGAGGGAGAGGAGAGGAGAAGAGAGGGGAGAGAGAGAGAGAGAGAGAGAGAGAGAGAGAAATCATATTTATGTTTGGGGAAAGTCATGATTATGAAATCTTATTTTAGGTGCTCCTCAAAGAATTTTTTGCCCCATGAAAGTTAGATATGATGATTTACTAATTAATGAATGTTACTTTTTTTAAAGAAACATAATAGAATTAGGATTATTAACAACAGTTGCAGTCATATTTTATATCTTTTCAATACTTTGTGGATTCCTTTGTTTAATAATTCTATGACTAAATTTAGGTGTTACAGTATTTTCTTTATTTCTTGGTTACCGATGAAATCTCTACCCCTAAGCATCTTGTGCATGTATACTTTGATAACACTGGAAGCCAAGTAATGGAATGCATATACACCAGGTTAAATTTATTACCCTTACCAGACACACACACACACACACACACACACACACACATACATGGCAAAAATTTCAGACTACCAAGCAGAACATAGGTGAATGCAATGAAAGGCATGGAATGGAAATCATTGACCATATTGCTTTCCTTCCCATCCAAATATAGTGCTATAAAGGATCAATCATCTTTATCCATAAGAGGCAATGTTTTAAAGATAATGTTTTCTTGTTTTTTAAAATTGACATTTTTTGTTTTTTTTTTCCCTCATCTCAATTTCTGGATATTTGTCCTCCCCAAACCAGAGAAATATTTCCTCTAACAAAGCATAACAAAGAAAAAACGAGCTCAGCAAAACAGTCAAATACATTAATTGAAACTGACGGTTGTGCGTACTGTTCTATCCACACCCATACAGTGTTGATCACAGTGCCTGGCACACAGTAGGCACTTAGTCAATACTTAATGATCGAGACGGGTTCCCAATCTCTCCTTTGAAGAATGAAAGATGCTTTGTCTCATTTCTTTTTCAAGGTCAAACTTGAATATGGTAAATACACAAAATTCAGGTTGGTTTTTTTGTTGTTTCCATTATCATTCTAGTTTCTGATTCTTCATTTTCTATCAGTACATATAAGCTACCAAGTTAAAAGCATTTATTAAGTACCTACTTAATGGACTAGCTACTGATTTCAGTACTGGGTGTACAAAGAAAAGCAAAAAGCATTCCCAGCTCTCTAGGAGTTTACAGTCTTATATGCTATTCTGTATTCTTCTTATTCATCTTTTATTATGGTATAATATTCCATTATATTCATGTGCTACAATTTCCTTAGTAATTTCCCAGTCAATGGTGTTTCCAGTCTTTGCTGCTATAAGTGCCACTATGAATATTTATCTTGTATTTAGTACCTTTCTTTCAGTCTTTGATTTCCTTGGCATATGTGCTTAGCAATGGGATTTCTATGTCAAAGGGCACGTCTTTTGCATAACTTCAATGGTTGGACTGATTTACAGCTCCGTTGGCAATGCATTGGTATGCCCATATTTCCCCAGCCTCCCTGATATTGACTATTCCCAATGTTTTTCATCAATTTGCTGAGTGTGAGCTAAAGTATCAGAGTGTTTTGATATGCATTTCTACTATTATTTGTGATTTGGTGCAAATTCCTTCTTTTAGGAATTGTTTGTTCATACATACCTCTAACCCAGCTCAACTCCTGACTGCCAGTTAACTTTTCCATCTCTACTCCTGGGGACCTCTAGCACTGTCAAAAACCTCCTTTCCTGTGGCTTTGTTGAGTTCCTTCCTGAAACCTGTGTTTGAGGAAGTTGTTACACCAGTCACACACACTTTTAACCTGGTTTAGCCCCTGACACCCTAAGACAAGTTTTTTTTCTACCCTCAGTTTACTTCATGCTGGGAACATCTCCTCTCCTATAGCCTTCTTCTCTGGTTAGCAAGTTTCTCCCTCAGAACCTCTACATCTACCAAGCTCATTTTTCTCCCAGCTCAACCCTTGACTCTCCAGACTACTTTCCCCCCTCCTCCTTTCTAGCTCTCTTTTATATATTTTCTTTACCTGGGTAAAGTGTGTAATCTCCTTGAGGGCAGTGTCCTCTTTCTTTTTGTTTGTAACTTTATTCTGTAATAGTACCGTGTCTGGCACGTGGTAGATGCTAAATAAATATTCAATTACCATTATCCACTGGAGAATGGCTCTTTGTTTTACATATTTGTGTTAGGTCTCTATATCTGAGATACCACATACTTATCAGAAATATGTGATGCAAAGACCCCCTTCCCAATCTGCAATTTGATTTTGTTCCAGTAAATCCTTATAAATTTCATGTAATCAAAATTATTTATTGTATCTTTTGTGATTGCATCTATCTGTTTTGTTTAATTAATACTTCCCTACCTCCCAATACTTTTGAAAGGTACACAATCTGCTTCTTTTTTATTATTATTTTAATGTTGTGAACTTTAATATTGAAGTTGTGTGCCAATTTGGAGCTTATTGTGTTTTATGGTGTAAGATTTTTATCCAAAGATAATTTCTACTAGCCAATTTTCCAATTTTCCCAGTAGTTCTTGTCAAATGAAGTATTTCTCGAAGTGATTTTTGTTGCCAGGTTTAGTGAACATTTGATTATTGAGTTCAGCTTCTTCTTTTACTTTTCTTTAGCTAATTGGTTCCACTGATTTACTTTAAACAATTTCTTTTAGCTAGTCCCAAATAGGTGTGATGATTACTGTTTTATAGAATAATTTAAAATTTGAAAGTGATATTCCCCCTTCATTGTTATTTGAAAAATTATTTCCCTTGAGATTCTATACCTTTTGTTCCTCCAAATAAATTTTATTATGTTATCTACCTTTATAAAATATCCCCTTATTGATTTGATTAAATACCCAATCTATTAATTAATTTCAGTAGTATTATGACTTTTATTGAGTATAAGCCATCCATGAGCACTGAATGTCTCTCTTATTATTTAAGTTATTCTTTATTTCTTTAAAGAGTGTTTTGTAATTATCTTTTAAGTCTTCAGTGATCCCTGGTATATTAACTTCCATATACATACATACATACATACATATACATCTATAACTTATTTTGAATCAGACTTACCAATTGTTTTCTACCAAATTTTATTATTGCTAAATAAAAACGCTATTATTTTTATGGGCTTATTTTGTACCCTTCTGCTTTGTTGAACCTGCTGTTTCAACTAATTTTTGATGATTCTTTTGGGTTTTTCAAGTAAATTACTATGCCATCAGCAAATAAGGATAGTTTTGTTTCTTCTTTGCTTATGACTTTAATTTCTTTCTCTTGTGTTATTATTATTACTAGCATTTCAGAACTACATCAAATAACAATGAAATAAAGGGGAATCCTTGTTTTGCTCCCATATTTATTGCATCTAGTAGCATAATAACAATAGCTTTTGATTTTATGTCATTTTAATCATTTTAAAAAATGACTGTACTTGTGCTCCATGGGATTTTTAGCATAAATGAGATTTGTTCTTCGTCAAAGGCTTTGAGTAGAGCATTTTAAGATGCAAGGTTACTTACTCATACTAAAAGGTGAATGATTTTTTTTTTCTGTGTGTGCATGTGTGTGTATATGCACACCCATACTGGCAGCCAGGAGAAATGTAAACAATATTCTGAACCTTTCCAATTCTATATCATTTTGCTTTAAGAAAGTAGTAAATTGAGAAAAGATATACATCTGATGGTTTGATTTTATCAGTGATTCTTCTTGTCTACTTATATTGTTATTTGTGCCTTTGCATTAAGAGGTATGATTTTAATTATTTAATCATTAGTGTGTATATGTGTATCTATATACAGATACATACATATATATGTGCATATACACATCATACATACATACATACCATCGACTGACACAATTATAAGTGAACCACATGAAAACATGTGGCTCACTTTAAATATTAATAAAATTATTATGATGTGTCAGGTTCTAATGTTTTTCATTTTTTATCACTCACTAGGAAAAAAAGGAAAAGTTTGTTGTGATCATTTTTTTTCCCAAGCAGTGTTTGAAGATTTAATTCAATTCAACAAACATTTATTAATCTCCTTCTATGTTCCAGGCACTGATATGAGTGCTGGGGATACAAATAAGAAAGAAAAAAGCTAGTCCCTTCCCTCAAGGAGTTTACAATCTAATGCGGGAAGACAACACATGAAAGGAAGCTGGATTGGGAAGAAACAACAAGGGTTTCCCAGCATGGGCATGGGGGCATCTTGTTCCATGGAATTCAGTCCCAAGAAGAGATACTGATGGAAAGTGGAGAGTGAGCTGGAAGTTTCACATCCTAATCTCTATAAAGGAAAGCTTTTGGGAGGGGGTTAGTGCTCCACCCTCCAGCTCTCTAATCAGAGGAGAGAGGAGGTTGAGGGAGTTAGGAAGGTATTGAGCATCCAAGGCTGAGTTAGTGATGAGATCTCAAGTGATTAGCTTATCCTGAGAAGGGCATTTTCCCTGGAGTTCAACAGAAAGTTGAGAGAGAACTGAAGAGGATATAGCATAATCCAATTCAATCCAATAATTATTTATTAATATTTTTTATGTGTTAGACACTATTCGAGATCATAAGATTTGATTGAGAGTTATAGAATATATGCTTTTTGTAACACTTCAAGATAATTACCATATCTCCACAAGTCTTTTCTTTTCCATACTAAACAGTCTTCCCACTGTCATGTTGTATATTTGTGAGAGAATGCATGCCAAGTTAAGGGGAGGAGGTAATGTTTACTGGCTACTATTATTCTTTCATTTCACGTGTCTTTTCTTTGAGCTACTTGTGTCCTCTGACTACAGACAAGGTAAAGACTGTGGTGGGGACTTGTGAACTAAATTTTAGGAGTATAGACCTACAGATTACTTTAAACTTGGAGTAATTAAGTGACTTGGGGGATAACCACATGTTATTTTATTTTATTTTATTTTAGGCAATTGAGGTTAAGTGACTTGTCCAGATAACCACATTTTAAAGAAATATTTTCATTCCATCTCCTCACTTACTGTGTTCCCTATAAAGAGTACTCTAGAAACAAATCACAAGCTTTGCATTTACACAATCTTTGTATTTACATAATCTTTCTTTGTTCTCTCTGAGGCTCTCATATTGGTTGGGGCTTCCAGTGGATGCTTCTATCCAACCCTATGATCACAGTTGTTCCACCAGCTTCTTTTCTTCTTCTTCTTCTTCTTCTTCTTCTTCTTCTTCTTCTTCTTCTTCTTCTTCT
>NW_020954552.1:7013221-7087777 GCF_900497805.2 Vombatus ursinus | reverse complement strand
TCCTCCTCCTCCTCCTCCTCCTCCTCCTCCCCCTCCTCCTCCTCTTCTTCCTCCATCTCATCCTATTCCATCTCCTCCTCCTTCTCTTTCCTCTTCCTTCTTCTGTCCATCCTTGTCTTCCTCCTCCTTCTTGTCTTTCTTCACCTTCTCTGGAATATTAATTTATGAAAGATGTAGTGGAATTCAGTGGATAATTCTTTTTAATCCAAGTCTCAGAGCTTGTTCTGTTTTTTTTTTCAACCTGATCATCTGTCCCTCATGGCATCCATCCTATCTTCATACAGCCTATACATGATGATGTATATAATATATAATTATATGTGTGTATGTGTATATACACACATACATACACACATATAATTATATGTGTGCATACCTATGCACATAGGTATGCATATACATGCATACATACACATGTGTTAGGTGGTGTTTAGCCAGATTCTTTTATCCTCCACATGCTGGAAAGTCTATTGCTAGTACCCTCCTGGACTAGAAGACACATAAATTCAAACATTAAGAGGGAGAATGAAATTCAACAAACTATCCATCAATCAACCCACAGTTAGCAAATATTTCTTAACTTTTGTAATATGTGCAGTGTGCCAGGTCTCATAGTACTTGGTGCTTGTGCCACTTTTTTTTTTTTTGTGCTAGGCAATGGGGTTAAGTGACTTGTCCAGGGTCACACAGCTAGTAAGTGTTATGTGTCTGAGGCTGGTTTTGAACTCAGGTCCTCCTGTCTCCAAGGTCAGAGCTCTAACCACTGAGCGACCTAGCTGCCCCTGTGCCATGCATTTTGACACACATTTTTGTGCTGCTGCATACAGTCTTCTGTTTCATGGTTTGAGTCTTTCCTCCTCACTGAACACACAAATACCTTGACAATAGGTAATGTATTTTGTATGTAGTAAAACCTAAGTTATAAAGAATATATGACTCCCTCAATTATGACATAGCTGAGAACCAGGAAGCAAGCAAAAACAAGGATGCTTTAAAACACATGTATTTTCCACAAAGGAGATTGCCTTTGATCCTCTTGCAGAATCTAGTCATTATTATTTTAGATACAACTTTAACTAAAGATTCATTATGTACCTGGAAATTTTACCTATGTAGAACAATTCATTTCCTGATGTCAAACAAATGATTTCATTTCTATATTCTTCTGTGCCTAATGTATAGTACTAGGCAAAGAGGAGAAACTCAGTAGAAACTTGGTGGAAATCTTAAATTATATACAAATATACTTACTGCTTAATGCAAAGCATAACCAGTTTCAGCCTCAAGCCTATTGAGGTGGGACACTGGGAAGGGAAGGCTCTATCAGGCACTTGTTGCGTATTGCCAGGTCTTATGCTGTTACTATTTGGCTAGCTCCTACAGTAACCACATATGACTTGACTGAAGTCCAACATTCTGGAACATGCCTTATAAATATTTCTCATTCTAATGTCAGCTCTGAAGAAAAATCCTCCTCCACAACCTGCCTCTTGTGACCAGTCCCTCACTTCCCTCCAGAAGCTCTGTCTCATTCACACTTTTTGCAGCGCATAAGTAAGTGAGAGCAAGACAGACATCCAAGTGGCTGAATACCAGTTTCCTATAAGTTAAATGGAAAAGCTGAGTAACAAGTTTTTTCCCCCATTTTTCAATTATGCAAAACCCCGAGAGTTATGCAAGGTGTATGTCAGGGCAGAATGGAGCACTTAAAGTTTGCAAATATGCATTTACAAATTAGCATTCTGCCAAAATCATTTGCATGTGTAACACATCTAATGCTCTTATGTTAACCAACAATGTTACAGATGAACCTGAAAGACAGTAGTGTTTTTATGCTAATAAGCTATGAAATGTTTTCAAGAAATAAGCAATTCTTTCCACATTAGTGTTTATTTTGACTGATATAGTTAGAAGATTCTCCTTCGACAACTCTTTGCGTCATATTAGCCAAATGATCAACACTCAGCCATGGTGGCATAACTGTACTATGCTGCAATGGAAAATTACTAGAACCATAGAAAGTCTGTTCATTTAGTGCTTGAGAGGTGAATTAAATAGTGGAATATGGCTTTCAAGTGGAGTATTTTTAAAGATTCCCTTGGAATCTTGTTTTGGGGTTTCAGAAAAGTGGAATAATATTGAAGACAAAGCTCTGTACCAGATATTCCTGTCTCTGAAATGTTCCTGCTGCTCTTCTGGCAAAGCCAGGTGGGATCATTTTCTAGGAAATGTCAATTATTTCTGCTTTTGCCCAGAAACTGCATGGCTATTTTTAGTAGTATTTTCCACTGGTCTACAAAGCACTGCAATTGGCATCACATATTAGAAGGGGTCATGTTGTATGTTAGGTTACACAGGAAGACTGTATCTCTCTGACATAATTACACATTTCTAATTGTCCATGAGACTTATACATGTTCCTCCCATCAGTGTGGCATATCACTTTGCAAACGCTAGACATTCAACTATTTGTCAAATGAATAAATGAATTAGTGGGTGAATGAAGTGAGGTTTCATAGAGTTCCTTTAAGCTTGCTTAGTCTATGATTTTAAAGCAGCCAAAACACAAGGTGAGACAGATTCTTCTAATTACTAGTACCTAAGCAACGGTCTATATATAAGTTGGCCACCTTTAGAAGCTGCATTAGCTCAGCAACACCACAATATAAATTGTATCCTACTGACTTGAAAGAGTTAATTCAGTGTGTAGTGTAGGGGTTCTTAACCTTTATGCGTGTGTAATGGACTCCATTGTCAGTCTGGTAAAATTTAATGTTGCTTATTGTCTGTATTCATAATGGAATGAGAAATGCTAAATTTCAGTTAGGGGTCCATAAACAAAGAAAGAAATATACACATATGTATGTGTATATATATATATGTTTATATATATTCATACAGGTATATGTGTGTGTGTGTGTGTGTATGTATGTATGTATGTATGTGCTATCCATCGACCCCTTGAAATCTACCTACAAAGCCAAGGAGTGGTCCAAGGACCCAGATTAAGAAGCTCTTGTCTAACAGTACCAAATTTACAGCCATGGATGATCATGTTAGGCATAAAAGAATCAAGCTTATCATGACCTGCATTGATTAGATGATGTGCAAATCAAATATTTAATTTTCTGCTAAGACCTTGGTTTGAAATGTAGTTACTGTGTAAAGCTTGTGAGCCTGAGTTTGCCAGCTGATAAATTAACTTCTTGGAATCCTGACATCTTTCTTCTTGTTCAGAAATGTGAAACTGACAAACTGTTGTGTGATTTCTCATCTCTGTGAATTCCTGTTATTTACTGAGGAGCCACTTCGGTATCTTATTGTTTCAGTAGCAATGTTTTCCATTGACCTCTCTAGGTATTGACCATCAGTTGGTTACTGTATCCAACTTGAAATGGTTATTTAGAGACTCACTCTGGCATTTCATTTTAAAACAAAGTAAAAATTCATATCCTCCATAATCTGATAGCAATTATGTTTTAGTGATGCCCATAGACTCAACTTTTAAAAATATGCAAAATAAACAGAGGCAGAAGCAATGCAAATCTCCACTAAATTTAGCTTTTTGCAAAGAAGTGTCACTCCCAGTAATCCACCTTGCTCAGTCAATTTGACTGTCAGCAATCTCTCTCTCTGCTTGCATGTCTAGCTAATGTGGGCATTGAATTACTGTGCAGCCCTAAAGATTGTCATTGGCAAGCTGATGTAGGTACTCTAAGCTCATATTGTGGCTGTCTGCACTGTACCTAGTCTTTGGATAAACAGAGGATTTCAGTTTCCAAGCCTGTCAGTATTTCAGCTGTTAAGTACTCACATCTCAACTCCTTCAGAAAAAATTGCTCAGGGTTTATGTGCAGAGCTCAGCACCAACAAATAAGGATGGAGTCTTGGATTCAGATTGGAAATCTCATTTATACTCTTTGGCAGTAGTAAGACAATGTTAAAGTCTCATTTCATTTAATCATTTTAGCAGGGCCTTCCACCCGCTGCCCCTTGGCTCTCTCCATCCATCCCCACACTTGGTCTTCATTTTGACAGGGAAGACAACTTTAACAAATGCAAAAGCAATCACAGTTCCCCAAATTAAGTTCTGAAATATACTTAAATAAGTGGTTGAATGTTATTTAGTAAATAAATTCACTCATACACTTAAATTCATTCAGTGGAACATTGTAGTTGTCTTGTTTAAATGGGGCAGGATAAATGGGATGCAAGTCCTAGCCCCAGATCAACAGAGATCAGAAAAGTGGCTATCAATTGCTGGTTCATTCTTTTGACTTGTGTGAGATAGTGAATGTCACTGACTTGAAACAGTTGCCGAAGTACTTGCTCAGTGTCTGGGTTTGGGAGGTAATTTGGACATGGGAGGGAGCAGGGGATAGCGGAAGGCATGATGGATTTGGAGAATGTAGGTTCATATCCCAACCCGGTCGTATCTTGGTGACCACAGGCAATTCATTTTACTTTTTTGGGCCTCCATATCCTTATCTGTAAAATGAAGGGGTTGCATTAGATAACTTTTAAGGTCCTTTCTAGCTCAAAACCTACTATCCTATGACTTAGGAGGGCTCTGGGATTGGTCCTCTAGAGCAGTGCATTATCCTCAGATGGAGTCATCTGAGGCAAAGAGCTAATGAAGAGAGGGAAAAAATGATGCTCTTTACTTATGTGCCCACATGGGAAGCTTTAACTGAGTTGCCACCCAAACCATTGCAATCCTCTTCTGCAAATGACTCCTGCATGCTTTCTACTGGGCATTTAATTCAAAAAAGCCACAGAGAACATTTCACTTCCTAATACTTCCAGCAGATCCTGAATATGAAGCATGGAAATATCTTGAGCATTTTCTGTTTCTTAATGAAGTGAGAGGAAGACACAGGGCTGATGTCAGGGCTCAGCTGCGTGAGTGCAGAACCCAGCCCTGGCCTTTTGTCTCCTGCCTGGAACAAGATGTGTCAGCCTGTGGCTGAGTTCCAAGGCTCTGACCAAAGATGGGGAGCAAGTCGCTGCTCCTGCACACCAAAGATGATTTTCCAGAGGATAAACACCTCAAACATTTTAAAGGGGGGTGATTTGGGCCATTCAGAGTCACTTATTGCTCTGATTTCTTTCAGATGTTGTTTTCCAGAGGTGTTTTCTTTGTTGGCTGTGGATAACTCTCCAACAGCAAGTGAACTCTGCAAGGCTGATTTGTTCTCAACTTTTGCTGCGGTCATAAAATGTTGGTCACTTAGAAACATCGTCAATTTCATGTTTTTCTCTCTCTAAAATCTGCCCCTTAAAACAGATATTATTCTGCTAGCAAAAGGACTTTGGAATTTATACTTTCTTGAAAACTGGAATGAGTTCTTATTTTCAGCATATAGCTTCTAAAGTAATGAGGAACACACCAGTAACATTAAAGCAAATGTGTGTCAAATCCTCAGGGGAAACAGATGTCATGCATGCAATATTTCCTCCAGACATCTGAAATCCAGCATCATTGTTCTTTCAATCTGTTTTCTAAGTGAGTAAAACAATGGGGAGTGCATATAAATCCTTCTGCATTAGAATTTAGGAAGTATGTCAACCAGGAGGGATGCAGACTTTCCATTTGATGAATCAGGAACTTACAAATAAGGAGAAATACCCACCCCTCAGGTTTCTTCTCTTCATATAGACCAAAATGCCTAAAGATTCCTATTTTAAAGACTTTTTTTTCTAAATCAAAGTATATGTATTTGCTAGAGTTCTAACTCATTTTTAAAGGAAGTATGTATTTGAATAAATGTATAATGTCTACAGTGTCAAAAAACAAGTCAATAAAACTTTTTAAAAAATTGTTTAGCTTTGCACAGTTGCATAAACTCACAGATAATACCATCCATTGTGATGATATGATTTTGTGGTCTATGCTAGGTAAGACTGAATAGTTGGCCATGTAGTCATAACCTCTCATTTTACAAAGAGGAAATGGAGGTCTAAAGAAATGAGGTAATAGGTCCAAGGTCAGATAGCTGGCACGTGTGGCAGGATTAGAACTCAAACCTAGGCCCTCTGACTCCAAAATCCAGTGCTCTCTCCACTGCCCCACTTGAATTGTTTCCATAAAGCTTTTAGAAACAATCTACACAATGAGAAAGGAAGAAACTAGCAGGAATGTGTAGATTTAATTTCAAACATGGCCCAGTTCACAAATCCCCTGAGAACTTCACCATCTCAATTCTCAGCAGCTCTCTCACATTGGCAATACCTCCATCTCTAAAACCTCCTCCTCTGATTGGTGCGTTTAACAAGTTATTCTTCCTGGAACCTCTATTTGAGGGAACATCCATGACAGTCATCCTTACTTCAAACTGGGCTCAGCCCATGACTCCCAGGAGCATTTCTCCACTTTGTTTCCATTAGATTTTAAGTTCCTGGAGTCAGGGACTGGCTTACTTTTTATTTGTATTTGTATTATCAAAGCTTTGCACAGCAGAAGATACATAGCAAATACTTAGTAAATGTTCTATCTATCTAACCATCTATCTATCTATCTATCATTTATGCCTACTTAACTCTGTTATTATTATCATCTGTCTATCCATCCATCATTTTGTTGTTTCAGTCATATCAGACTTTTTGTGACCCCATTTGGGGTTTTCTTTGCAAAGATACTGGAGTGGTTTCACATTTCCTTCTCTAGCTCATTTTATAGACGAGGAAACTGAGGTAAACAGGGTTAAATGACTTGCTCAGAGTACATAGCTAGTAAGTGTCTGAGGCCGGATTTGAGCTCAGGTCTTCCTGACTTAGGTCTGGCACTCTATCCACTGTGCCACCTAGATGCCCTTCCACCCACCCATTTATCCATCCATTCAACCAGCCATTATGTTTTTCTATCTTTATCTATGTATCCATCTATCTGTCTATCAATCCATTTGTCCATCTGTCCATCCATCTATCACTGGGAGGCATATTTAGGTCCAATACATAAAAATGACTTTATAATTATTAGAGTTATCCAACAGTATAATGTATTGCCTCATGAGGTAGTAAGCTTACTGTCCTTGGAGGATATTTAAGAAGATCCTGGATAACTATCTAATTAGAATACTGTACCTACATCAGATGAGAAGTTGGACTGGACAACCTCTAAAATCCCTTCCAACTCTGAAAGTCTGTAATATAATGATTCTATTGTGATTGAAGTAACATAAATATAATCATCAGATATCTCCTATTCAGCATCTATTCAATAAGCATTGTTGAATGAATAAATGAATCAGTGTCCCATGCCTTTTACGTGGGTATAGGTTGTACTAACTGACTAAAAATTTGTTAATTTTTAACTAAGGTGAAATTCTGATTGTGGTTGCACCTGTTCTACCATTTACTATCTGTGTTGACTTGAGCGAGTCATGTAACTTCTCTGGGCCTCATTTTTCCCCCTTGTTGCTCTAGGCTAGATATGACTCAGGCTAGGCCTCAGTAGTGTAGGTTTGATACTAGAATGGAAATAAACACTCACAGTTAACAAAGTTAACAGAAAGAGATTTATTTAGCCATAGCCAGAGGACATTGACCAAGGATAGCCCCTGACAACACTTCAAGGGGATTGAATTTAGTGAAGCATTTTGGCCTGAGAAATCCAAAATGATACTGTAGACAAGTATCAGATCATAGCTGAGTCTCCTCTTGCCTGCTCTGTACTGAGGCAATGAAGAAGGGACGTCAGCAGTCTGAATTAGCCAATCTAATATTGAAGGTCTCAACCCCTTTTAGGAAAAAAAAATAACAGGTTATATGGAGGGAGAGACTAGGCTATTACTCATAGAGCACCTGTAAAATGATGTTTAACTAGATGTCTTCAACAGTCCCTCCCAGGTTTAAACTTATTATCCTATCCTGACACAAGATATTACACTTAATTTATAAGGTAAACAAGTAGCAGCTGTTGTAGTTAAAAGTCCATTTGGATAGAAAGGCTAACGTTGTTATCTAGGGGGAAAAGGATGTGTTTTTTATCTGAAATGAAGCATAGTAGTATGATTTTTTCCTAGAAGAAAGCATATTTAAAGTATATAGCTTTGTAGATATTATCATGATAGCTGGGATACACATTGCTTTGTGAAACTGCCATGAGCTCTCTTATTTGTTGGTAAACCCAATTGAAACTCCCAGCTATATAGGGTTGTACTACTTGAATTTTCCTACAATTTATGCTCAATACAAACAGAGATACCATGGGAAAATGAAGTTATAAAAAATAAGGCATTTAGTGAGATTCAAGAAAAGCTCAAGTAAAATTTGGAGGGTTTTTTTTAGGGGGGTGAGGGTTGGGGAAGAATTGCTATTGCTTTGCTATTAATCCATTGTGATGTTGAGCTTATCATCTCCTTTCTCTTGAGTCTTGGACAGTTCCTCACTTTGTCACACTTTGATGAATAGATGCAATGACAACTCTTACTTTCCTGCTTTGAGTATATTGCCTTCCCTTTTCTGACAAAAAAAGCGTGAGCAAAACTGTCTTCAGAATCTTTTGAAAACTCTCTTTAGATATTAAAAGGTGTCTATTGTTCAATACTTCGTGGCTCTCAAGAAAAGCGAAAGAATTAAATCTCTGGCTTTCTCTGAAATAATACATCTAGCTGGACACACTGAGTTATTTTATATACTATTGTCATGTTCTTTAAAAAGACTATGAAGCTATAGATTTTACTAAAAGAAGAATATGCTTAAGTAGACTTTTATGGTTAGGTAGACTTTTTTCACAGAAGTGTGGAAAACCAGTGGAGAAATGCAGGGTTCTGGGAATAACTCAGGGAATGAGTACAGTTTCAACCCTGATTTTTCCTTTTCTGAGTCAATCTTGTTTGGACACACAGGTTATATTTTGAAAAGCTCTGGCAACTGGTGATTTAGAAAATGTAATTCAGATGTCCAAATTAAATTTTGAAAGCCCCCTATATTATATTATCATAGCTTTGATTTTTAATTGTGTGGAGATTTTTGTATCTAGTGGTGGGAGAACTTAAAAAAAAAACAAAAACAACTGTTAGGACCACTGTTGATAGACAAGGGGAAAGGAATTTCTTTTTTTGTCTATTAGCATTGATATACTCAAATCAAAATGATTTCTTGGTTGACTCTGACCCATAATTTTTTTATTTTAGCCTTTCCTTTTCATGAATTTATTTGAATTGAGTTATGATTCAGATATAAAATGATTTGATATCAATTGCTCACTCTCCCAAAGTAAATGCCAATTTGGAGGCATTGACTAGATCAGGTAACTAGTGAGGAGCAGGTGTTTTTCACAAGCAGGAAAAAAGCAAATAGTAAGTACTTCAAGATGCACATCTCTAATTAAAACAGCAGAGCTCTTAACAAGTTTTTTTCCTTAATTTTTTTCTCTCTAGGTAAGTCAGGTGCTACCTAATCTAAAATGCCTAGACCTGCATGTCTTCTACCTGCATGTCTCATCTGACCAAAGACTAATTGCATAACTAATTATTTTCATCATTAATATGCTTACACTGTAGCAGGATCACTTTTATTTTTAAGGTGCTATTAATACTTAGTACTTATAAATGATTCTTTTCTGTTTGGGAAATTTATGAAAGAATGAATCAACTGAATGATGTAAAATTGTTTCCTTGTAATATAAGTTGCCTGTAATCAGTTCATTTATTTAATGAGTAAACAGTTCCTTTTCATGGCAGACAGTTAAGACTGTTTAGATTGTGTATAAAAATGAAAGCCAGCATAAATGAACAAGCATGCCCTTTAAAGAAATAAATAAAAGATATTTCTTCCAAAAGTCTCCATGGAATTTTAGAATTGGAAGGAGACATCTACTTCAACTGCCTAGCTTGTCCTATGAGCAATCAAGGTTCAGAATAGTTAAGTGGTATAGATCATATGGGCAGCTAGGAGCCACAGTGCATAGATTGTCACACCTAGAATCAGGAAGACTCATATTCCTGAGTTCAAATCTGGCTGCAGACACTAACTAGTTATGTGATCTGGGCAAGTCACCTAACTCTGTTTGCTGCAGTTCCCCATCTATAAAATGAGCTGGAGAAGGAAATGGCAAACTTCTCTAGCATCTTTGCCAAGCAAACCCCAAATGGAGTCACAATGAGTTGGACACAACTGAAAAACAGCTAACAACAACAAAGATCACACAGTTATTAACAGTTGGCAATAGAATTGGTACTAGAACCCAAGTTTACTGACTCATAGCACATTAATTACACACTACTATACTTCTGTAGTGCTATCAAATGCTAACTGACTATTTCCAGGGTGACATAGGTCTCCTTATTAGCAGCTCTTCCCTCTTTCCAAAATTGGTTGCAGCAAGTTTTCAAGGTGAGAAGGCCATCTGTGGTAAGAACTTTCATCTTGAAAATGTGGCAAATTTTATCTTGAACTTTCAGAAAGATTAATTTTACTAGTCTACATGTTCAGTAAGTGAAAAATTCTACTTTCTATCATTTTGGTCCCCAATCCCTATCATTTAGTCTTACTTAGAAGAAAGCTCTGTATCTACACTATCTCCTTTCAAACCCTCATTCATATGTCAATTAGCCATATGAGTCCCACAAGTACATTCTAACTTTCTATGCCATTCCATTATGTCCATTGCTATTTTTGCTCTATCTTAAACTTCTCTAAACTTTGTATTTTTTTTCTATTTCACCCTTTTAAAAGAAACTTTGCTTAATCCTTGGGATACACACTGCTTGAAAATCTTTCCACTGGAGGACACTCTTCCCATTTTTCCATTTAAGAGGGCTAGGAAGAAATATGGTAAACTCTTTTTTCTTCTGTTAATTCTGGGCCATTCTGATACTACTATAACTCTGTCTCTATCCCTTCTGTTATCATCTGCCAACTTTAGGCAATTCTCCAAACTTTCTGACCATCTTCATTATCTTTGTTCATATTTATCATTTCCATTTTAAGTCATCATTTTCTGGGATGTCAGGAATAATTTTTATGATTCCACCTTTTAACCAACATCAATATCAAACATATATACACCAAATGGCATAACATAATAAAAGTTAACTGAATTACAGAAAGACATATATAGTAGGAATCTTTAATGTTTCTCTTTCAGAGCTGGATAAAGCTAATAGAAAGATAAACAAAAGGGAAAATATAGAACTGAAGAGACTGCAGGATAATTAAATGCTAAAAGTTTTATGGCATTTTCTTAAATGGAATATTAAAAACATACTTATTACTCAGGATGACATAGCATCTTTACAAAAAAACAAAACTGATGTGCTAGGGCACATAGAAATTACAAATAAATATAATTTATTATACTTGTGAAACACATCTTTTGAAGACTACAGAGCAATGAAAAAGTAACCAATAAGCAATATAAACAAAAGACACAGACCTAAATGGAAACTGAATAATGAAATCCTGAGCAATGAGTATCCCAAAGAATAAACCATAGAAAAAATAAATATATTAAACACAATGACAGTGGTTGGACAATACGAATTCCTAAAATGCAACTAAATCAGAGGGAAAATCATATTCCTAAACATTATGTCTCTATTAAAATAGAAAAGAGAGAGGACTGAGTAATTGTATATGCAATTTAAAATAAAAAACCCACAAATAAATAAACTTAAATTGTATGATAGAAGAAATTTGAAAATTAGAAGAGAAACAAATTGGAAGCCAAATATTATAGAATTGGTAAACAAATTCTAAAAGCTGATTATCTGAAAAGAATAGCAAAATTTATAAACTTTTAGAAAACTTGATTAAAAAGAAAAAAGGAGAAAAATCAAATTAAGAAAATAAATATGAACAAAGAAAATCATAATAGCAAGGAAATAAAAAGAATTACTGGAACTTATTTTTCACACATGCCAATACCATTTTCCAGAAAAGAACTGTCTGTTAGGAATGATTAGCAAAACTGGAGAGCATGGTAGTAGAAATTCAATCTAGACCAACATCTTCTGCCATAAATTCAAAATGGATATGTGACCTGAAAAGTAAATATAAACAAAGTAAATAAAAACATCAGAAGAGAATCAGATCAGGTATCATCCATAAGTGGGCAAATTATTAACCAAATGAAATATAAAAGAGATACAAAAACCAAAATATAAAATTTCAATTCAATTTCAAAAATTAAAATTTTCCCAGGAATTTTTTGTTTACCAAATAGTGAGTTTTCTTCCCAAAAGCTTAGATCTTTATGTTTACCAAATGCAAGGCCACTATAATCATTTATTACTATGCATTGCATACCTACTATATTCTACTGATCCACCATTCTATTTGTACCAGATAGTTTTGATAATTATTGTCTTATAATACAATTTAAGATCTGGTACTGCTAGATTGCCTTTCTTTATATTTTTTCATTAATTCTCTTGATAATCTTGACCTTTTGTTCTTCCAAATGGATTTTGTTATTATTTTTTCTAGTTCAATAAAATAATTTTTGATAGTTTAACTGGGATGGAACTGAATAAGTAAATGAATTTAGGTAGAATTGGCATTTTTATTATATTGGCTTGGCCCACCCGGGAACAATGAATATTTTTCCAATTATTTAAATCTCACTTTATTTATATAAAAAGTATTTTATAATTATGTTCATATTTTTCCCAGGTTTGTTAAACTCCCAGTTATTTCATGTAGTTTAGGTTTATTTTAAAAGAAATATCTCTTACTTTCTTTTCTTGCAGGGTTTGTTTGGTGATATATAGAAATGCTGATGATTTATGCGTGTTTATCGTACCTGCTACTTCACTAAAATTATTAATTGTTTCAATTGATTTCAGTTGAATCTCTAAGATTTTCCTAGTATACCATCATATCATCTGCAAAAATATTTTTTTTCTTGTTGACCATTCTGATTTCTTCAATTTCTTTTTTTCTCTTATAGTAATTGTTAGCATTTCTACTACAATATTAAATAATATTGGTGATAATGGGCATCATTGTTTCACTTCTGATCTTTTTGGGAAGGCCTCTAGCTTATCCCCATTACAGATAAAGCTTGCTGGATGTTCTTAGGTAGATGTATCTTATCATTTTAAGGGAAAAAAATCTATTTATACCTATGATTTTAAGTATTTTTTTTAATAGGAATGAGTGTTGTATATTGTCAAAATCTTTTTTCTGCATCTATTGATATAATCATATGATTTTTGTTGATTTTCAATTATGTTAGTAGTTGTCATCATATTGAATCAGCTCTGCGTTCTTGGTGTAAGTCCCACCTGGTAACAATGTTAATCATTGTGATATATTGCTGTAATCTTCTAGCTAGTATTTTATTTAGAATTTTTTGCATCAATATTCATTAGAGAAATTTATTTATGGTTTTATTTTACTTTTTTTGCTCTTTCTGGTTTATGTATCAGCACAATATTTGTTTCATAAAAGGAGTTTGGTAGGAGTCTTTCTTTACCTATTATTCCAAGTAATTTATTTAATATTGGAATTAGTTGATCTTTAAATGATTGGTAGAATTTACTTGTAAATCCATCTGGTCCTGATACTTTCTTGTTAGAAGCTCATTTATAGCCTGTTCAATTTCTTTGTCTAAAATAGGTCTATTTAGATATTCTGTTTTTTCTTCTGTTAATGTATGCAGTTTATATTTTTGTAAGTATTCTTTTATTTCACTTAAATTGTTAGGTTTAGGCATATAATTGGAGAAGTAACTCCTTATAATAGCTTTAATTTCATCTTCATTAGTGGTGTATTCACCCTTTTCATTTTTGATAATAGTGATTTGGCTTTCTTCTCTCTCTCTTTTAAAATATATTAACCAATGATTTATCTATTTTAGTATTTTCCATAAAATCAACTCCTAGATGTATTTATTAATTCAATGGTTTTTCTTACACTCAATTCCATTAATTTCATCTTTAATTTTCAAGATTTCCAATTTGGTGTTTAATTGAGAATTTTTAATTTGTTCTTTTCCTCGTTTTTAAAATTGTATACTGAATTCATTGATCTATTCTTTCTCTATTTTGTTGATGTAAGCATTTAGAGATATAAATCTTCCTCTCATTGTTTTTGCTGCATCTCATAAGTTTTGGTACAATTAGATACAACTTGAAAACCCATTAAAAATAAAATTAATTTAAGTAGGATAAGAAGGAAAAAAATCTTTACATGAAATATCTCTGATGTCAGCTGATATCCTAGATATCTGAGCAATATCTGAGCATTATATGAGCAAATTACATAATTGTATGAACAAAAGTCATTCCCTAATAGATAAATGATCAAAGGCTATGAATAAACCATTCTCAAAAGAAGAATTGCATACTATTAATAGTCATATGAAAAAATGCTCCAAAACACTAAGAATAAGAGCAATGCAAATCAAAATAATTATTAGATTTCATATAACAGAAAATTGGTAAAGATGACAAAAGATGGGGATAATCTATACTGTAGAGGTTGTGAGATGATGGGTATACTAGTAAACTATAGGCAGAATTGTAAATTGGTCTAACCATTCTGGATATTTAGAATTATGATAAGAGTTGTATAAAATGTTTATATCATTTGAACCAGATATAAGAAAAATAAAGATATCATATATACTTTCAAATTATTTATAGCAGTACTTTAGAATTAAACTGGAAACAAAATAATGTCCATTGGTTAGGGATGATCAAACAAGTTGTAGTACATGAATGTAATAGAATGGTTTTATACTATTAGAAATGATGGCTATTGTAAATACAGAGAAGCGAAAGGAGGCTTAGACAAATTAGTTTTTGGGTGAAGTAAGCAGAACCAGGGAAACAACAGATACTGTGACCTCAACAATGAAATTAACAATAACAAAAATCGAACTTGAATGCTATGAAATTATACTGACCAATCTTGTCAGTATATGAAGAGATATGAAAAGGCATCTCTTCCCACTTTGCTTTGCAGAGGTGGAAGAAGTAGGTAAAACCCTGGGCATATGTAATGTTAGATTTTTTTCCCATATGTTGTTTAGTTTTGTGGAACAGTTTTTCCACCTCTTTCTTATTTCTTGTTATAAGAAATGTTTCTTTGGGATGAAGTGGGGAGAAAGATAAATTGCAAAATGTAAGTGATATAAGAACAAAAAATATAAATTAAAACCATTTTAAAAATAAACAGAAATGATGTTATTGTCTATTTTTTGTCTACTCCCTTCTCTGTCCAACACTTCTTTTTGGTATCAATTTTATTTTTGTTAAACAGGTCAAGTTGTAGATGTTTTAATTGTTCACCATACATTTTCATTTTTTAAACATTTTTTCTAGTGTATTATTGATTTTGATCTTTGCTTCAACAAGTTGGTGATCTGTAATACTACATCTCTATTTCTACTCTTTTCCCATGCTGCCTTGCACCTAGGTCTGTACCTGAGGATGCATTTCTAACAGAGCAACCACATTTAGGTTCAAATCCATTCATACATAGGGATATCCCATAGGGATACATATGGGTGTTTGTGGGAGGGTAGAGAGGATATTATAGAAGAAGTTCTCTCAAATGGATAACTTGTGTCAGAAGGACATTTGTATTATCCTTTCCCTCCAAGTAGGAACAGTTGGATTCAATAACTTTTAGAACTACAAATTATTTCAAAACTCCTCATGTAGTTTAGCCTTCTGGATCTAGGAGGAACTCTACAAGTCTGCTTACCCACCTAGTGCTGCAGTCTCCCTGCCCCATCACTGAGAGAAAAACCACATGGAAAAGATAGAAAAATGGATATAAAGTGAATTTAGAACTTTCCCTAAAATTACAAAAAAAATTACTATGAAGACTGGAAGTTTTTTATTTTTCTTAACTTGGGATATTAAAAAATGATGTCAGTCAACCCAAAAGAAAAAAAAATTAGCTGCCCCAACTTATCAATGTTCATCTTTATGTAGTAAAAGTAGTCTATTTTTTCCTCTTTGAATTATTTTTTCTTTTCTTTTTTTAATTTATGGAATAAAAAGGCATTTCTATAACATCATACAATAAAAAGATGATTGCACATAAAATTAAAAATCTACTATGCACAACTCACTATTCCTTTCAAATATACAACAAAATTATCAAGTAAATTTGTTTTTTTTATTTTTTCTTCTCTCCTCCCCACCCAGAGATGGCTACCATTAGACACAAATAGGTGTGTGTGTGCGTGTCTATATACAAATATATGGGTGTGTGTATGTGTATGTATACAAAATTATTCTATACATTATGCTATTTATCAGTTCTTTCTCTGGATGCAGATAGTATCTTTCTTCATATTTTCTTTGTAATTAATTTGGGTATTTATCATTGACAAAATAACTTATTGTCTCAAAGTTATTCTTAAAACAATATTGCTATTACTGGATACAATGTTCTCTTGGCTCTGCTCATTTAGCTCTTCATTATTTTGTGCAAGTCTTTACATGCTTTTCTAAAATCATTTAGCTTATCATTTCTTGTAGCACACTAGTATTCTATTATAATCATATACCACAACCCCTGTTAAAGACCTTTGCTTAAAAAGGCCAAGGTTTCCTACTGCATGTAGGGCCATCCCCAGTCTTGCTGATCTATATCTGGCCACTGAACCCAGATGGCTCCCGAGAAGAAAGTGAGACTCGTGACTTTGCACAGCCCTCCCTCATTTAAATCCAAGTCATTTGCATATCCTGGCATCATCTTCCTGATGTCATAGTCTTCTTCCATAATGAAGGACAAACAGCAACATTCCCCAAGTGATGGGAATCCCTGCAATTTCCAGTTCCTTGCTACCATAAAGATAGCTGCTATAAACAATCTGCTACAAACATATAGGTTCTTTTCATTTTTCCCTAATCATCTTAGGAAATAGAACAAGTAGTGTCATTGCTGGGTTGAAGGGTATAGGTTGTTTAATAACTCTTTGGGACTAGATCTAGATTGCTCTCCAAAACAGTTGGATCAATTCAAAATTCCACCAACAATGAATTAGTGTCCCAATTTTTACATATCCCCTCCAGCATTTGTTGCTTTCCCCTTTAATAATTTAACCCAATATGGTAGGTGTAAAATGATATCTCAAGTTTTTTTAATCTTCCTTTCTCAAATTAAAGATTTAGACCATTTTTATATGTCTATAAATTGTTTTATAGTAGTTTTAGAGTAGTCTAATTTTAAATGCTATTTTATCCATATCTCTGCTTGTATATGTGATCTTCACAGCACAAACCAATAAAGTTTCATGGTCTCATTTAATTTTATTTGACTCAGTTAGACAATCAAATTGTATTAATTAAATCTTTACACGGTCCCCTATCCAAGAGCCTGTCTTCTCCCTTATTACTGCAAGGAGGTATGGATTTGGCGGTCTTCTAATATGATGGAGAGATTAAACCCAAATCTTAATAGATAAAGACGGTACATAGTTGAAGAGGGAACTACCAGTTGTGATTTCATGATTACTCCATAAGTCAAAAATGTTGATGAAAGAGGTACATTTAAATAAATGTTTGTTATTTTGAAAATACAAAACATCCCTTCAATTGTAATGTATTGTGACTAATAATTATATTCACTTACATATTTTATACTGATTTTGTTATACAATTTAATATATATGTTTTCACTTTGAATGCTGAGATAAGAATGAATCAAAATGTATGCTACTGATCAGAGGGTCCTGGTATGCTATCATCACAAAGGAAAGGTTGTGGTTTCAGGACATTAACTGTCTACCTAGCAACTATCCAGGCTCGGTGATATCCCAGAACAACACACACCCTGTTGTGTCTTATTGCTTAAATATTCCCACTTCTAAAATTACCACTACACCACTGGGGGTGAATGAATACAAGATTACAATTTCAATTTGACAGTTTTAAAGGAAATAGCATAGGGATTTAATTAGACCCTCTCCATGTGCTTCATTGATTCTCAGATGGGTTTTCATTCTAGCATAAGCAGATGTGAATTGTAATGTAGGAGTTAGCTTTCCTTGTACACTTGGCTGGTTGATTTGAACCAGTAAAACAACCAACAGTTAGCAGGTTCAACTGCAATTTTTTTAAAAAGTAGTTTGGTTTGGTACAAAATTGAGAACTCTTTCCATCCCCTCTTCTTATTTTCTACTTGAGTGTTAAAATCATGTATGAAATAGTCACCTAACACTGTCTTAAAGTCACTGGTTTTTCCTTTGACTATGTTAATAGTTGGAAAAGCTAGCCTTATATGGAGACTTTCATTATCGATTACAATAGCCTTCTTGACTTTATCAGAGAGAAAATATTTGTTCTAATAGGAAATGTGACTGAGGAAGATAATGTAAATTAATATAGGTTTTAGCATTACAAAGCTAGTTATCTACATTACCTAATTGATACTTTATGAACTAGGTATTGCTGTATCTTCATGTTACAGATAAGGAGTTAAGGTCACTTGAAAGTGATTGGCAGCGATGGGACTTGAGCCCAGGTAATTGAAGCAGGTGTCCGCTTTCTACCATGCCATTTCACAATAAAAAGTCCATGATCAGAATTAGATAATGCAGTTTTTAATAGATAAATCTATTCATTATCACAACTCATTTCAGAAATCAAGAATGCATTCCAGGAATTCTAACATTTTCCGGAAATTCTTTGAGAATTCATACTTTCCTGAGAGTAGAGTCAGGAGGCAGATTATTAGTTATATGATAATAAATGAAGTAGGCTAAAGGTTTCAGAAATCTGATGCAACCTGAATCCTCTAGCATATAACACATACTCAGGAGATAGTAGTTAGATGTCTAACAAAGGATGATGTGTATGATGGTCTTTTGAGAAACATGATATTGAAAATTAATTTGAGTCTTTCTCATTACTTTCAAACAAACATATTTAAATTTTTACACCTTATTTGGTTAAGAAGTCTCCTAGCCATAACTATGCAGTGTACTTAATTCCATTGTCTTCTTTCATATATATATATATATACATACATTTATACATTTTATGTTCAAGGTGTATATCTGTTTTGAGATTAGTGTGATATATATGACATAAGATGCAAGTCTAAACCTAATTTCTGGCAAAACTTTTAAAAGTTATCCTGGCCATTCTTGTCAAATAGTAAGTCTATCACAAGTATTTAAGTTTATGGATTCATCAAATCCTGCATTAGTGAATTTTGATTATTTCTGATTTTTCCTTATCTAGTTTGTTCCAGTGATCTACCTTTCAATTTTGTAAACCAGTACCAAATGGATAACAAAATCATTTATGGAGTAGCAGTCTCTTATACACACATGGGAATATGTACACCCAGGGTGAAAGAGGGAAAGGGAAAGAGCTCTTTAGCTCTTTCAATTTATGTGAGAACAATGGGCTTTATTGCCTTCTTTCATTCACTTTATCTATCTATCTATTCGTTCATCTATTTGTTGTTTGTTTGTTTGTTTATTTATTTATTTATTACCATTACAGGTCTGACTAATGCTGAAAATTTGGGTTACATTCCAAATTTAGCTACTGGTTTGCTTCAAGACATTGGAAATGAATGTCATTTGAAGTTAAATTTCTCTTTTGCAAAAAACTAAGTATCAGAGTTTTCAGAATGTCAGTGGGTCTGTGATCTCATTGATGTAAGTACTCTTTCCAAAGGTGCTGATCACAACCTACTCATGCCTTCTTATACTGTGTTGCTTTCTCTATCTTTTCCCATAAATTGTCCTTGGGGGAAGTTTTCCCAATATACTGAAAGCCTTCCCCTAGATCTTTTAACATGTTGTGGATACAATTGAATCATTCAGTCTTCCCATCTGCTATCTCTTGCTCTTACTACTAATCAACCTACTTCTTTTTTCTAGTTATTTCATCTGGACCTATGATTTTATCAATAAAGGGAGACATCAGTGAGGAAAGACCCTCTACTAATGTAGGTTATTACTTCTTTTTTCTAATATTATCTTAAAGAATTGCTTTGGGGCACTTAGAAGTTGTGATATGACTAGAGTCACAAAGATATTATGTGCTGGGGCAGGTTTTTTGACTTGGAAGCCAGCATTGTATCCCCCATGCCACACCGTCCCTGCAGTTATACACCTTCACAGACATCCTATTCTGATGGCTCATTATGGCTTGAGATGACCTTGGGTTCTTTAACTCTATAACTAGCAAACTAGCAAGTTCTTCTGCCTGGGGAAGGCTTTGAGTATGTTCCTAACAATAGACTATATCTTCTATCCAAGGACCAGTCTATTTAAGAAAATAGAGAGAAACTTCACCTACAGGCTGTTCACTCAGTGATTGTTTAACTATGACAACCCATGAATGGAACCACTGTTTTGCCTGGTTATGTTTCCAAATGCTCAGAGGGAAGGGATTTAACTCTTTCTTCCTTAAGTGTCAAGTGTGAAATTACAGATGATTAGCTAGAGTCAGATTATAAAATGGAGATGTGATATATGCTTAGTGAAAGACTATCATAATATCAAAATTCTTCAAACACAAAGATGTGATATACTTCCAATTTGTTTACCTTTCAAGATGAGCTCAGAACTTGGGAATTCAGAACACTAGAATATATATGGCCTCTGCTGGGAGAAATTTTAATGGTTAGAGATTAATGACAAGTATATCTTTGTTTTTATAATATTTTAAATTATGCTATACATTGTTTAGAATTAGAAAATTAAAATAAATAGAAATATATAGAATAGTTATATTATTTTTTTTCTTTGGGTGAGGCAATGGGGTAAAGTGACTTGCCCAGGGTCACACAACTAATAATTGTCAAGTGTCTGAGGTCAGATTTGAACTTGGGTCCTCCTGACTCCAAGGCTGAAGCTCTATCCACCGTGCCACCCAGCTGCCCCAGGATAGCTATATTATTGTTGAAAAATACAATATCAAGTGGGCTATGGGTTTCTCATCCATGCCTGAGGAAAGTCTACTTAAATATCCTTCCCCCCCAAAAAAAGTCATCCGTGTTCACTTAGGGGGCAGTCATATGAAGCAAAGTGCAATATAAGTAGACCAGCTTCTATAGAATGCACTTTATAAAATAGAAATAAAAATGGGATCCTTTCTGTCCATCTCATAAAATTCTTGTTAGAACCAACCAGGAAAAGAAAAAAAAAGCATAAAAATATTTGGAAATCTGAAAAGAAGTATATAAGTGTTAGAACAAAGACCCTTCCCAGCTTCAGGCAAAGGGCTGTGTTTTTGCCATTTAGAACTTTGTTTTTTGAGCTTAAGGTTTTGGTTTCTGCTAAAATTCAAAAATCCCTAAGAAGGTAGCTGTGTACCTTAACATATCTTTGGGCAAGTCACTTTCCCTTTCTGAGTCAGGGAGTCTCTTTCTGAGACTCTTTCTGAGTCTCTAATGTTAAGTTATAGGCAATTGAAATCTTCATTAGAAGAAAGGAGTTCAAACTCACAGATTCATGAGGCATTGACATAAATTAGTGTATTAGACTTTTCTTTTTTTTAATTTTTGTATTTTGTTTTTGCTTCCTATGTTCCTGCCCCTACAGAGAACCATCCCACATAATAAATAAATTTTTAAAAGAAAAAGAGAAAGGGAAAAAATGAAAACTATATCCAAAAAAAAACTGACAACATATCCAATATTCAATGTTCCACACCCATGGAATCCCCTCACCCTAACTTCTGCAAAGGAGCTGGGGGATGTGACTCATATATCTCTTTTGGGGCCAAGCTTATTCTTTTTCATTTCTCAATATTCTTTTTCTGTCAATGTATATACAGTTCTGCTTACTTTGCGTAAGTTCATGTAAATCTTTCTGTCCTCTGTATTAACCATAGTCATTGTTTCTTACAGCATAATAACATTCCATTACAATTATGTATTACTGTTTGTTTAGCAATTCTTTAGGCATCCACATTTCCAGTTCTTTGCTACCATAAGGAGAGGGAGAGAGGGAAGAGTGCCTACTATGTGCCACGTATTATATAAAGCACTTTTTACAAATATTAGCTCATTTGATCCTCACAAAAATCATAAGAGAAAGTTGTACTCATTTTTTTACAGTTGAGGAAACTGAGGCAAACATAGGTTAAGTGATTTTCCCAGGATCACAGAGCTAGTATCTAAGGATCCTCCCAACTTCTGGCCTAGTGCTCTATATCTGCACAGCTCCACCAGCTGCCTCTGCCACAAAAAGTACTGCTATAAGTATTTTGTAGTATATGAAGCCTTTCCTTTTTCAGTTTCCTCCTTGGCATATGTATAACAGTAGAATCCTGGAATAAAAGGCTGTGGACATTTATCTGCTTAATTCACATAATTTCAAATTAATTTCCATAATAGTTGTATTAATTCATAGCTACATCAACAATGCATTCATGTGTCTATTTTGCCACAATCCCTCCAACATTGAATATTCCTATCTCTTGTCATCTTTGACTATCTGCTGGCTATGAAGTAGAACCTCAGGGTTGTTTTGATTTTTCACTTTTTTTATTATTAATGATTTGGATTATTCTTTCATATGACTGTAAATAGTTTTTAATTCCTCTTTTGAGTATTGTTTGTTTGTACAATGTGACTACTTATCTATTGGGAAATAGCTTTTAGTCATGTATATTTCTCTTATCTCTCTCTTTTATACACACACATGTATGTTTGTGTATATGTGTGTATATATATGCATGTATATATATACATATATATGCATGTATATATATGTACATATATATGTATATATTTGTCTATCTGATTGAAGATTACGGCACTAGCCGCCAAGGGGAGAATAGAGAGAACAGAATGATGGGCTAAGGGTTCCAAATAATATCTTTTCAGATTTATCTAGCATTTGGTCCTCTTGGATACTAACATTGTGGAATGCCAGCACTAATATTATGTGACTTTTACAGACGAATGTACCCATAGTTTCTGAACTTAGTTTTAGTAAGAGGACTGGGGTAGATTTCTGGAAAAAAACATGAACTTGGTCAATGGTGAATTCCTTGACTCAGTCTTGTGGAGAAAGAGAAGGGATTTCCTGAATAATGTAAGGTTTTGGAATAAGGCTTCAGGAGAGAAAGGGAATTGCAGTTGAGCTCATATACCCAGAAATCTGGAGAGAAGATAAGCATGTATGTAGCCTTAGAGCTGGAAGAGTGGCAAGGGATTAAGCAAATCTATTCTTTGCATTCTACTACTACTATAAATTATATGGGCTATCTAGGTTGACTTTCTAGCAGACCTGAGTGTAAAATTTTATTTTGGGAAAGGAGTTCCCCAACCTTAGTGTAATATTCTAAGTCTAGCAGACCATTTAGGTTTCTAGAAGAAAGTAGGGGCTTGTTGGAGGATAAAGAATCATTGTTCTCTAGGCTTCTATGTTTTCTTTCTGGGGGAATCTCAGTGACAGGGTGGTGCCTTGAGTCTAGCATACTGTATCTGTCAAGTAGAACTTACAAGAAAGGGAAAGGGAGTTGCTTTGAGTATATTTGGGCTCCTGTGAATTCTTTATATGTTTTGCATATTTCTGTGGGGTGAAATAAAGGTTGTACTTAATCAAAGGAACCTTTTTCACATCTACAGAGACATAGATATGAGTAAAACTAAATTTTCCAGAGGGGCACTTGTATAAGGGCACAATCCAAAAAGTGACTCTAAGGGTTGGACTTCTGGGCCATGGGTCACATAAGGGGTCCCAGATTTTCACAGGTGCCTAGCTATACATACAGTTTTGTAAAGCTGTCCTTTTCCCTGGGAGAGCATAGAGAGACTTAACCTATAATGTTGTAATAGAATTCCATTTCCTGGCTCCCTTATGCTTCCCTATCCCACTATGGCTCAAGCTGCATTTCAGGGCTACTCCATTTGTCAAATCTTCATAGAAGCACAGTATTTATATTATGACAGGGAAATAATTATTTCATCTCCTCTTGCAAAGGATATTGAATTGACAGTCAGGATTTAGGGATCTATCTCCATGTATCTGTGTTATTTGGAATAAATGTGAATTTCTACTAATTTCTTACTCCTTAAGGGCCGGAGTTGTTTCATTTGTGTCTTTGTATCTCCAGCATTAACATGATATCCTGAACATAGTAGGGACTTGCCAAATGCTTTTTGAATTAGATGGCATTGGTAAGTAATCTTTGTCTCTTTGTTTACCTTCTTCATCTATAAAACGGGGTGGATGAGGCTGGGTGGTTGTGGAAAGTGATGAGTTACACATGGGGCATTAGATGGTCTCTAAGATTATTTTCCACTCAAAAATGCTATGTAATATTCCCAGTCAGAACTGTCTGGGTGGTACACGTGATAGTTGGGCAGATAGCACTAGCCTTGATGCTTCTTTTCAACATGGCAGCACAGAACAAGTTAAATCAAACCTTTTCAATGAAATACTTCCTCTGGCTATTGTTAGGTTATCACATACAAAACTATAATTACATAGTCTGGATATGGTCTTAATATGTGTAATGTGCATTGTACTCAAAGAAAAGAACTGTACATGTGTATACAAACACAAATAGTAGTCTTAAAAATAGTAAGTACAATCCTCTCTCCCACAAAGTTCCCAAATTTAACTTGGTGAAACATACCACATATTTTTAAAGGTATAGCTATATTGCCTCACTGCCTCTTAACTATAGTGTGGAATTCTTTGTTTTCTTTCTCTTGTGAACTGGCCAATACCAGGGATAGAAGAAGCCCTACTCTGACATGTTTCTTCACCTCTATTCCCCTATTTTTCACTTAACTTATTCATTTTTTTTAAAAGTAGTAGTTTATTTAGGGCACCAGCAAGCATTGAATCTAAGATAATATAGTCTTTTTCAGGGTTTTCTATACAGCTCTTTCAATGAATGTCTTTTTGTAGATGTTTGGGACACCAATACACAATACTCTGTTATGTGTAAAATCTAAATTTCCACATTCTGAGTTTCATTAATAGTTCATTAATGCTTAGAGTTATGCTAGCTCTGTTGATGGAAATGGTAAAACAACCATGCAGTTTTCCCATTTTGTTTTGTGGGTTTTTTTTGTTTTGTTTTGTTATTATTTTCCCCCTGGGTTTCCCTATCTTTCCCAAACTGAAGCAGAACAGTCATTTGCTTGCTGACCCCAATGCTTAACTGTTCTGAAGCTTTCATTTTTCTTTTTCTGATCTGGGTTAGTTCTTTCCTTCTCAGGTAGCCTGGCAGCCCTCTGCTTCTGGGACTTACCATCTTGGTGCCAGACATAATAAGGAAAACCAATAGACCTAACCCACTATAGTTCAGAGAGTCAGAGCTCAAGCAATCCACTAGATTCAGCCTTGTTGGTAGCAGGGATTATGGGTATGTGGCACCATGCCCAGAAGTTTCTCCATTTTCAAATCTATGAACTTTACTATTGTTCTATGAAAACAAGCTTTGTTGTGTTCTTCTCACAAAAAACAAGAATTGGAAATGCTCAGTGTCACAACTTCCTTGTAGTTTGGGGAGTACAGGTATTATTTCTGCTTTATAGAAGAAAAAAATCTGAACCTCTAAAAGGTTTGCTCATAGTTGCAAAACTGGACATATCTTAGGAAGAATGGAAACCAGGTCTAACACCTTGCCTTTCTATGGATCATTAAGGTTGTGCAAAGAATTCTTCACTATTGGCAAAAAAGCAGCAAATAAAAAAAAATCATGAGTTTTGGCAACTTGTAATGTCCTTTAGGGTTTGGTTAATTGTAAAAATTTGATCTCAGAAAATAATGAATAATTTAATATGTGTATAATGTGAAGTTTTGTAACTATACCTTGCCAGCTAGAATTTGGAAATTATTTTAATAAAACACAACCCCCAAGAAAACCTTATTTTAACATTTGTCGATTTATTTATCAAACATTTATTGGGAACTTATTCCTAAGAACTGAAAGGGATACAAAGATTAAAGAGACTTCATCCTTATCCTTTGGGAGTTTATATTCAAATATGAAATAAAATAGTGCATTGAATATAGTAGGTGCTTTATGAATGAATGAATGATGCAAGTTAGAATGTCATTGATATGATGATGGGTCTGAAAAAAAGGTTATTTGAGATTGGAGGAAGTAATTTAAAAATCCAAGTCAAATTCTAGTCAGTTTTGGAGATGACATTCTACTTTGGAAGAATTGGTGCTCTCGTCTTTTATCCATTAGTGAGTTGGGCAAGTATTTCTAAATTACTAGAATTAAGATGCAAACAGTGAGGAAAAGATCATGATTATTGGTATAAAAACTGATAGTTTCACAAAATGTTATTTATGAATTTATTTTTTTAATCTATGAATGTTGTGGAAATGGGCAACCTCAGATCCAGTGTACCTTGGCAATTCAGTCTCAGTGTTAGAATTCCATTAGCGTATTGGGGGATGAATTTTAAGTAGCACAACCTAAGGGGTGCTAAGCCTGCTCCTTGTCTACTTCAGGGAAACAATTTAGCATTAAAGGTACTGGATACTTTAGGATGATGAAACAATTCTCTTACTGGCCACTGGAGTGGAAGAGTCTTTGACTTGGTGGACTTTAAAAAGGAAACAACTCTACCCTCTGCATCTCTCCTCTTCTTAACTGCAGTTTGGGTCAGGATCGTCAGAGTTTCTCCTTGATGTGGTAGAGGAAGTGGCTAGTCCTCGTTATTCACCTCAGTGGCAACACAGTTACTCCTACATGGCAGCTAGAGCAAGAGGAGATTGAGTGTGGGCCTTTGGCTACCTTTTCTGCATTAAATCTCTTTGCTTGATCATGGGAGAATGGATGGTGATCCTGAAATCAAAATTTCCAGCTTTGGAGGCCACCATATGGGTAAAAGAGGTCCAAAGATGATCAGTTCTCAGCTACTGTGTGAGATGCCCTTTATATCCACTACATTGCTTCTTGGAGAAGACTCTAGATAGATTATGAACTCTGTTCCTGGCCTGGCTTCCTAGAAGACAAGGCCCTGGAGGGAACTGTTTGAATAGTGTAGGTAAAATCTAATGCATCTATTTAGCAGGCCTGCAAAATGAATGTTTTAAGTATCAACCACCTGAATTATGTTAACAGTATCATGTTATTGCATTGCTCTGTCAAAATGTACTTGTGTGGGTCTTGTGAATGTTAAGCATTTTGTTTTTAAAGAGGAAATAAACAGCTGTCCTTTATTTGTTCTATACATAAATAACTTTGTGCTTTAAGCTGTAAGTAATTTTTTTTTGGTTGCCAGAGTACATGTGTAAAAGCATAGAGAGAATGGGACAAAAGGAGGCTGACATCTAATTTAGGGGGTAAGGCTTCCTTAGGATTGGAGCTGGTACACTGTTATGTGTTGGTCTAGAACTGAGAGGGGCTTCTTAGGGTAGGGGAGAGTGTGCAACACTCCAACTCTGTATTGGGTTTTTATTGCTACACTAAGAAGAAAGATTTTCCTCTAAAAGTAATTGGTTGCCTTTTAAGAACATCACAATCACTCCCCTAAGAACAAAGTTGTGCTAATAAGTGGTTATTTTCTTTCTGATAAAAAGGTCTCATCCTGTTTCATGGAAACTATAGGAAACTACACTAATGAATCAACTATGCATATGGGAAATTACTCTGAGTTTTGCAAATAAACTACAGATAATTGTTTGGCCAGTCTTTATTTCTCAGGTAAGTAGCATTAACTTGAACTTTCCTGGTAAGAAATCAAACTAGGGCTGTGTTTTGGTGGTGGTTATTGTCGTCAGTCTTTCATTCTTAAAGAGGACCAATGACATTAGGAGGGTGATATTCTGATTTGCAAGTAAAATGGATTTAAGTGAAGCAGAGTTGTGCAAAGTCATCAGCCCCATTCTCTCTTCCAGAGTCATTGGAGTCCAGTGGCAAGACATAATTTAAGATGACTGGTGATGTCCCAGGATGCAGTGGGAGACCTTGGCCTTTCTAAGCTAAGGTCTTTCCTAGGTCTCTGTTTGCCTGAGGCAGCACCCGTTTAGTAGTTAAGGCTGGGTAAGAATTGAGGTAAAAGATGGCCTGCTTTGCCTTCACAAAAGAATCAGTCATGGAGGGGAAGATCCCCAGAGTTTCTGGCCAGAATAGAAACAATTGCTATTTACACTCACTCTGAGTCATCAAAACTCAAACAATGAGCAAGTGAGGCTTGGGCTGGGCCTCATATTGTAGTGGAGAGTGATGCTACCTGACTTACAGGCATATTAGTTTGCCTGTTTTAAAAAGGTAGCATTTTTCATTGAATAAAATGAAATAACTATAAAGTAGCTGACACTTGTCTAAGATGTCCTTCCTTCCTTCTTTGGCCACCTTTCAATATATTCTTTTCCTTTCCCTCAGCTGCCTGTGACATGATTCTACGTGGATGCACACTGCCTTGCATTGTAAGATTCCTATTCGAGGGAGCTATCACCCAACAAACCCAGTTCTAAGCTCTAGAGGGCTTCCTTGATTCCATTTCTTTGAAATTCACCTGCGTTCATACCCATATCCTTTAATCTTGGACCTCCATTTCTTCATTAGTAAAATGAGTGTGTTGGAATAGATGATTTCTAAAGTCTCTTCTGGTTCTAAATCTCAAACCAGCTCAACTATTTTGAGCTAATGTATAAATGGCTGATAATGACTTTATGTGTTGTCTTACCTGATAATATTTGCATTTTAATAGCATTCTTCAGTTGAGGTCTTCCAGAGAAGGGCAATTAGTATGGTACCGGGGCTTTGAGGTCATGCCACTTGAGACTTGGTTAAAGGAATTGGAGACTTTTAACCTAGAGAAGAAAAGACTTGGGAGTGAGAGGGAATGGAGTGATATATAATAGTTGTGTGTCTTCATGTATTTGAAGGACTTTAACATAGAAGAGAGACTAGAATTGCTCCTTTTGGTCCCAGGGGGCAGAATTAAGAGTAATTGATGGAATTTGCAAAGAGGACAATTTAGGCATTCTGGAAAAAATTAAAGCTATCCAAAAATGGACTGGACTGCTCAAGGAGGTAGTGGGCTCTCCCTCACTGGAGGTCTTACTTCAGGCTAAGTTTGAATCAATGCTTATGTCAGCTATGATGTAGAGAGGACTGTTGTTCTGGTAGAGATTGGGCTAGATGGCTGCTGAACTCCTGGTATTTGATGATTCAATGAATCCCAGGAGCAAAGCAGGGCCAATGGAGAAGATATGTTGGGGGCAAGGATTGGGAGCCCTTGGCCATCTCTCAAATCACATATGGAGGAGGCTGCCTATTTCTTCTAACTCTTTGGCTTTGTTCATAAGGAGGTTGAGTAACTTATAATAATGTTTGTTTTTTGAAATAATTTTAAAATAAGTGGGGGAAAGGGGAAAAACTGGATAGATTTTTATTTTATTTTATTTTTTTTACCATTTACCAGTTTCTTTACTCTTGGTATCTCAACAGATCTAGGCATTATCCTATTTTTTATTTAATTACCATGATAGATTGATATTTATAAAGTGTTTCTATTTTGCATACATTTAAAAAATCTAATCCCTGTAGCATCCCTGTCAGGTATTATTACCCCCATTTTACAGAGAAACATGCTGGGGCTATAGTAGTACTATTACTTGCCTGTAGTTTCACAGCTAATCATCTGAGTCATATTTGAATCCAGTTCTCCACATGACACTTCTTGCTTCTGTCTTCTGCACACACTGTGCCTCGTGCCTGGAATGCTCTCTCTCTCCTCACCTCCACCTCTGAGACAACCTCCAACAACTTCCTGCAAAGTTCAGCTTTAGAGTCATAGGCTTCAATAAAGCCTTTGCTGGCTCCCTCAGTCCTTAGCACTCCTTAATCATGTTGCATGTATTTTATATTTATCTTGTATTTATTTATCTGTGATTATGGTGGATGCTCACCAGGATATGGACTGTCTGACTTTTGTATTTGCATTCTAAATGCTCTGTTTTTGATCTCTCAGTCTCCTTCCTTTCCAACATTGTACCTACTATGCCTTGCTTCCTTTTCACTAGGACAAGATTACTGAAATGATTGCTTATGATATTAAACTTGCAAGTTAGACTTACTTTTGTAAGTCTGCAAATGATGTATCTGCAGTGCATTTGGAGGTATGTTTGAAAGTCCAGTTGGAGTGAAGCAAGGATGTTTGGTTGGAATGATTTGGCAAATCGAGGTGATATGAAAGAGATGTTGGGACCTTTTGGCCTATTTCTAGCAACTTACTTCAGGTAATGAGTTTTTAAAAATTGAGAAAGAGGGATAGATCAATAAAAATCTTGGGAAATCAAACACACTTCTCTTTTAAAATCTGACGTTCATCTAACTGAAGATTTGTTTAAGTGAAATGGGTCTGAAGAGTTCTTTTCCCATGCACGAAGAGAGCTAATTGTTTCAATTGCTTCTTTTAGAAAAGAACATTTAGGTAACCAAATAGGCTTTTTCTAAAACATGAGTTTCAATGATTTTGAAGAATACAGCTCAATTTGAAAAATGTTACATCTGATCCTTACATTGAAATGAGTATCTTATTCAGCTCCCTACCCCACCCAATTTTAAACAAAAAATGGTGAATCAGACACCACATAAGCTTAGGTGTGGGCCACTCAGGATGATTTGTTTTAAGATGACTTTTTTATGTTTTAACAGAATATCCAACAATTCAAGTGAATACACTTCAGAAAGTGAAGGAGACTTTCTACATGTGGCAAATTGTTTCTTCAATGGCACAGAGGTAGGAGAGACATAGATTGTTGTGTAGGAGAACAGCAAACAAGCCAGTTTATCTGGGACATGGAATGTATTAAACGGCATAATGTGAAATAAGACTGGAAAGATTGATTGGACTGGATTATAAAAGGCTTTAAATGCTAAAGAGAGGAGTTTTTATCTCATCTTTGAGGCAATAGGGAACCACTAAAACTTTTTGAACAGGGGAATGATATGACCAGACCCATGTATTGTATGGAAGACATGGGAGAGAGGAGAAATTGAATTCAGGGAGACCAATATGGAGGCTTGAAATAGGGCGACCATGTTAGTACAAAGTTGGGGATAGATATAAGATATATCACTGAGGCAGAATTAACAAAATTTGCAACTGTATGGGATGGTAGCATTGTTGAATTATCTTAAGGGAATGTCTTTTTTTTTTTGGTGCTGGTGGGGAGAGGGAAATCCATGTTACTATAAGTTCAATTTAATCCCCAAGCAAAAACATTCCTTTGTAGTTTGCTCTTAAAAAAATATTGCAAAGACTTTCATAGGTAACAAAAAAATCTCAAAACATTTTCATTTCATTGTGGGAACTGAATTTACCTTACAATTGCCAAGGTAAATGCTTGAAGATTTTCCCAAATCAACACGCCATTAAGAATACCCAGCCTATGAATAATAGCACTCTTTCTTTCACTTAATTTCTTTAAGTTGCTTTATATTTAATGGAAAATTTTAGCATCAAACTAAAGGGTATTTGCATTGGAACAAAAATGAGACTTTCAGATGCCTGTCATTTTCTAAAATGCTCTGAAGGCTGATTTTTTTTCTGTGTATATCATGGGATTCAATACCTCTGAATAGAGTATATTAATGATAAATTTAGTATTTCAAGAATCAACCTTCTTTGATGCTATAAAACCTATACCTGTTATTGACATCGCATTCAGCTTCTGTACAAATTTCTCCACTGACAACTAGGCATTATCCTTATTAAATGTAAGAGAAAGACTCAAGCAATGAAGTTTTAAATTGATATAGATTCATTTTTATAGTTTTCCTTTGGGAGGTAGATGCTATTATTATCTCCATTTTACAGATAAGGAAACTGAGGCAAATAGGGATTAAGTGTTTCTTGGGAGTCACACAGCTATTAAGTGTCAGATAAAAACAATTTGTTCTAATAGCCATGAAGGTGGCTAAAGCAGATGCTGTGGAGCACTTAGAGCTCGATTAGACATCAAAGATGCCAAGGTCATTCACCGCATCCCTGACCATCCTCATTCATCTTGACTTTTGTCTTGCCAGTGGAATTTGATGACTCTGGAAGAGAAAGTAAGACTAGTGACTCTATGTAAAGTTGCTTCACTTAAATCCAATTCATGCCCAAGACAAGACATTGCTCCATGATGTCATTGATCCTCTTAGAAAATAAAGAATAAACAACAGTAACAACAGATTCTCTTCCCATGAAAGTCCTCCTCTGATATCTCTTTTGTGGTGTGAAGTCAATATAGGTTATATAACCTATATGAATAGAGTCTTACCAAGGTGACAGTCTTTTGGTTATGGCCCACCACCAGTTGACTTTATGTTTATTGTTTGAGGACAAGCCTGCTTAAGCTCGGAGAGGATCATCCCCAGAAGGAGGATCTACTGGTAATAAACTTCTTTGGCCACAGTCATATAGGAACACTGTCTAATGAGGCACAGAGGAATGGTGATCTGCATTGGTGAAAAAACTACTCACACCTGGGAAATCATGCATCCTTTAAGTACTGAAGTGTACATGCTGAAGCTCAGCAGATCACAGACCACACCTAATGAGATTGAAGAATGTTAAAAATTCAGAGTAGTTGTAGGAAACAGAAGTGAAATGTAGAAAAGAGGAAAGCAAGAGAATCTTTAGTAATACATATGCTGAAAAAATTGCAAGTGGGAAATTTTCATGTGGATGATTTAATTTGGGGCTAGAAATATCTTTACAAATAGCATTAGAGTCATCAGTCATTATTCAAAACATAGATCTTTCGTCTTCCTCTTCCTCCTTTCCTCTTCTCTTTCACTTTTCAATTTCCTGAGTATTATATTAACACACATGTAGCTATTTTGTGTGCTGACTGAGTGGTTTATTTATTTATTCATTTATTTATTTTTAAATTTATGGAATAAAACAAGCATTTCCATAATATAAAATAGAAAAAAAAGATGATTACACATGAAACTGCAAATCTACTATGTATAACTTATTATTCTATTTGAATATACAACAAAATTATCATGTAAATCTCAATGGGGATTTGAGGATGACTAACAATAGAAGTGAAAGTATGTTGGTGCTTTAATGAGGTATATTAGTCTCTCCTAAAAGCGGAATGATACTTTCCCAAAACATCAGCAACAGCCGTGTCCATGGTAAGACAGAGTTTTAGCAGATGACAGCCATGAAGTCGGAAGGTAGCCACAATAGCAAAGCTTTAGTAGATAGTAGCTAAGAGAATAATAATGACATAGAGGTAGACGGCAGTTATGATGATGGGGGAACCGCACAGGAAACAAAGCTGCCAACTTCTAAGCCTCAAAAGGGAAAAGATATGGGGCTGAAAAGCAGCAGCAAGTAAGCTATTTAGTTAAGCCAAAGAGCTATGTATGGGAGTTCAAGCTGAAAGATGAGGCAAAATCAACTGCTGGGAGAGAAGGCTGACAAGACTCAGGCAGGATGTTCAGATCTAATGGCATGGATTCATTGAAGATAAAAGCCTCTCTCATCTTAAAGTCTGAGTTTTCTGGGATCTGCTTAGGGACTTACAATAATTATGTTGCTTTACTTTTCCCTTTTTAATTGTCATTCTGTCTCATTTAAATAATTCATATTTGATTTGTGGTTCTTGCCTGGTCTGTTAGTAAAGTTGGCACTGTTGAGTCATACTTCATACACTACCTCAGTAAGCTGGGTGAATTCTAGAGTATGTGTGTGTACATACATATTTGATTTCATTGAATATTAAGCACTCTCACCACGGAAATTCCTTTCATTGATTCAGAGCAACAACTCATCATCTTAGAGAACTGCTTGATGCAGGAGAATCCTTGCTCATGCAACTAATGTCAGAGACAAGAATTCCTAGAGAGAGAGAAAGAGAGAGAGAGAGAGACGGAGACAGACAACAAGAGAGAACAATCTAGTCTGATGCATATTTGAACAAAAATCTTGTAACATATTTGAGCAGTCATCATCCAGCTTTGGTTTGCAGATTGCCAGTGACTGGCTACCTGCAGAAGCTTCCTGTCTCACTGATTGTTGGGAAATTTTCCCTTAAAGTCTAAATTTCCCTCTTTTCATCTTCTATCCATTTCTTTCTTCCTGTTCTGCCCACTGGGTTCAAGCAAAGTGAGCCTATTCCTTCTTTCATATGACAAATCTCAAATACTTGAAGACAGTTACTGTATCCTCTCTAATCATTTGTTTTCCCAGGTTAAACATCCCAGATATCTTCAAGTGCTCCTCATAAAGCATGACCTTAAGGCCTTTCACCATCCTGGTTTTCCTTTTCTGGTTGTGTTTCATACTTAGCTCCTAGAGGTCAAAGGCCACATATCTTTATTTCTCTCCATGGTTTATTGTCTAGTAGGAAACTTACACCCTAGTATAAGCTCTTCTTACTGCTGCACATAATATATTCTCAATAAATATTAATTTAATTGAATAGTATTTACAGAAAATGATGCCACACAGGAGAGTATGCAATAATGTACACTTACAATTCTTTCTAATTCACCAAGCTTTCCATCATGACAGGGAGCAACAATTTCTCTCCCTTGAAATGTGATCACTCTAAAATGATCCTTCTTCCTTTGTGCTCCACATCTTTTGGCTAGTATATATTTGGGGTTCAGTGTGAAGTTAAGCACAAAAAGGAAAGCCATGCTTCCACTTCAGAATGTTTAGATAGGTCTTTCTAAGTTGCATTCAAGGCATTTACTTCCATTTTTCCCAGTCATAGATCAGTGAATTAGTAAGTTACTATCCTTGCTTTGTCTTCCAATCTTCAAACCAAGCCTAATTAAAGAAATATATAGTTTTTATTGAGCTGCAAGAAAAAGGGACACAGGGCACAATTAAGTTTGCATCAATAATTAAAGACAAAATTATTAATGTAGCAAATATTATACATTAATAAGAAATATATTTTGTCACTAACTACAGCATAAAAGTCCTTTTCTTAATCCATAATCCAAAAGGAGAAATAGAAAAGGAAACATATAAAAAATTGTACTAATATGGTTTGTAGCCATTTAAAATAATATGATTGCTGTATTTTAAAATTTTGCAATGCTGTTTTAAATACTTTTTGTGGTATAAATTGTTTGGAATTGCTAAGCAAGGAAAAAAAAATAATAAATTGAATATATACAAAAGCCTTTTACCAAAGAAATAAAATCATTTATCATCCTATCTATGCTTAGAGAGGAGAGAGACTTACTCTACTGTCTTCTCAAACAATCCCCAAGACAAGATTTGAGTGCTTTACTCTGGCCCAGCGGCATGAAGGGGGTTTGCCAGATTCTGCCTTTTGACCTATGGGTGACACTCAAGCATTCATCTTATTAAATGTGCCTGAGGTTAATACAAAGAACTTGTATGCTCTCCAGAAATGGAAGGAGAACAACGAGAGAGAGAAGAGAGAGAGAGAGAGAGAGAGAGAGAGAGAGAGAGAGAGAGAGAGAGAGAGAGAGAGAGAGAGAGAGAGAATAAGCATTTATATAGTATATACCACGTACCAGGCACTGTGCTAAGTGCTTTTAAATTTTTTTTTTTCAAATATGATCTCATTTGTTCCTCACAATAACTCTGCAAGATAGGTACTATTATTATCCCCATTTTATAGTTGAGGAAACTGAGACAAAGGGAGGTTAGGTGATTTGCCCACACAACTAGAAGTGTTTGAGGCTGAATTTAAACTCATGTCTTCACCTCTTCCTGATTTCAGGTCCACCTACAAGCTGCCTTAGAGGAAAGCCACGATTTGCCTATTTAAACTATGGTTACCAGCCTCTTAATCAAACCAAGCTACTTGATCAATACTTATACAGCAGTGGTAGAACTTGGAAATGGAATGACCTGCTTTTGAATCCTGACCCTAATGCTGATTAGCTGTGTGAATACAAGTCATTTAAACTCCTTTAGCTCTAATTTCCTCATCTATTAAATGCAAATGTTAATGTTTTTCCTAACTATCTCAAAGTTATGTTGTGGGGAAAGCATTTTGAAAAGTGCTATATATTTTGTGAGGTATTATTATAACTCATGTTTTTGGTTTGTGCTGTATTCACATTTATTTTATAAGATTTTTTTTTTTAGGTGGTGTGGCAAAGTAAATACAGTGCTGGACTTAGAGCCAGGAAGACCTGGGTTCAAATCCAGCTATAGACACTTACTAACTGTGTGAGCATGGGTTAGTCATTTAACCTCTCTGACCTTCAGTTTTCTCATCTGTAAATTGGTGATAATAAAACTTTTTTTAAATAATAAGACTTTTTTTTTTAAAAGTACATTATAGTGAAAAACAAGGATAAAGAAAATGTGGTCTCTACCTCACAGGAATGTTGTGAGATATGAAAGAGATGGTTCATGTAAAGAACTTTGTAAAACTTAAAATACTCTGTAAGGCATTATTATCGTTACTATTGTCATGAATACTACTTACTCATTTTGTGAATCTGTGTTGCATATTTTCTCAGGTTAGGAACCATTTTATCTATTTCTTTTATATCCTTCCAAGTACTCTGCCTGCAGTTAGCTCTTGATCAATTTTAATTAAATGTTGATTGATTGTTGACTGGCAGTGAACAGTACAGACTATGCTTTAACTACGTTGGCACAAAGCACTTCACCTTAATAATGAGGCAAAAATTGAAATCTTCCCACATACTTTTTTAAAAATCCCAACTTGCTCACCAATATACATGTAGAATAGAAGGAGGACACAAGGCTACCTAATTCAAAGTGTTCTGTGCCTTTCCTCCACTGCCCGTTATGGTTCAGCAAAATAAGTTTCCACTTTGATGAGGACAGATTTCACCCATCATGATCCAAAGTAGATGTTGTAACACTTGACTTTCAGCCTTTCCAAGGGCTATTTGGATTTTCTTCTCTATCATTCATTCATGAAACTATTGATATTTTTGAAAGGAAATGTTGAAGTCAATGCTTTGGGCATACTAAGATGTCTTTTTGCTGAGCATCAGAATGGTAACCTTTAGGGAGGGAAACTAGCTTGAAATCCCTTTATTTCTCTGTCATGCTGAAGTGGAAAGAACTTTAGGTTTAGAGTTAGGACTCTGGTGCTTGCTTTTTGGCTCTTCCATTTATTAGTTGGGTGACTATTGGGTCCTCTTTCTGGCCCAATGGAGTAGATGGTCTTCAAAAGCTGTTCTAGTTTTCAGAGACAGGGGTGGGGAACCTGTAACCTTGAGGCCATATGTGGCCTTTTAGGTCCTCAAGTGTGGCCCTTTGACTGAATCCAAACTTCATAGAACAAATCCTCTTAATAAAAAGACATGTTCTGTAAAACTTGGATTCAGTCAAAAAGCTGCACCCAAAGACCTAATAGGCCACATTTGGCCTCAAGGTTGCAGGATACCCACCTCTGGTACAATAACGTTTTCAAAGCCAAAATGATCATCAAAACAACTTTCACTTGTTTGAATTCTGCTTTCACTAGATTGTAGCAGAGTAAAAACTTACCTGTCTGGGTCATTGAATTAATGGTTTCCTTTAAGAAGCTGTTAATCATCTAATTAGCAAGCACTGATTGAGGAGTTACTATGTGGCAAGATCTATGCTAAGCACAAGGATACAAAGAAAGTCCCAAACCCTATCCTTGCCCTCAGGGAGCTTACCAGCTGCTGTGAGAGACAACAGGCAAACAGTCATGTACATGCAAGAGGTATATGTTGAAGGAAGGCACTAGCAGGCGGTGGCACGTGGCTCTCTTCCAGAAGGTGAAATTTGAGTAGAATCTTGAAAGAAATCAGGAAAACTAAGAGGTGAATGTGAAGAGAGCAGGCATTCTGGGCCTGAGGGACAGCCAGGCACAGAATCAGAAGATGGCATGTCATGTGAAAGGAATATCAAGAAAGCCAATGTTGCTGAGTTTGGTGGAAGGGAACAGAGTATAATAAGACCAGAAAGAAGACTAAAAAGATAAGAAGAGGTGAAGCAGTGATGGATTTTAAATATTAAACAGATCACTTTATATTTGAACCTGGAGGAAACAGGGAGCCACTGAAATTTGAGGATTGGGGGGGGTGACATACTGTAGGAAGATCACTTTGGCTGGTGGAGAATGGATTATAGCAAGGAGAGATGGAGGCAGAGACTGACTGTAAGGCTATTTCAATACTCCAGGTATAAGGATAAAAAGAAGGAAGAAAAGAAAGAGCCTACACAGTGCTAGGAGGCTTAGAGGGGCAAAGGAAGGCAAAGGAAAGATAATGTTGGGAAGTATTCCTTACCTGAATAAGAATTTCACTTTGTCATAAGATTTTTTTCAAGTTCATTGCTATAATTCTATTGTATTAATCTCCCATATTATTTCTTTTTTTTTTTTTTACAAATTATTATGTTGTTTTGAAAAGAATAGTAACAAACCTTCAGTCAACAAAAGCTATTGGTAACTGTAAAAATGCAACGGTTTGTCCATATTCCTGTCTTGTCCCACATTTCATATCTCTGCTTCACCTCTGGTTTTGTGGGTCAAAATAAGACTGTGTCCCAATTTGTTGACATTTCTGGATTCAAAAGCTGATAACCTGAGGGACCTGGAAGTACTAGGGGTATGATCCATAGGTTCCCTGTAGGAAATATTTCTTAGATCTTGGCAACTCTATCTCTATTCTGATATCAGTGCTTAGATGCAGCTACATCCTTATTGTGAGGCCATGTGTTGGGCCTCAGTATCTAGGCTGGGTAGTCAGCCTCCATGACTGTGTAAATAGACCCAGGAGGGTCTCATCTCCACCATCCTCTCAAGAAAGAGTGATAGAATGAATCAGGCTTTGTCTATATAGCATAAAGTGAAATGGAGAGTTGTCAATTACCTGACAAAATTGACCAAGAAAGTTATCTAATGATTTGATGTATATGACTACATAGCCCAAACTAGCCAGAAATGCCAACTCACCATTTCTATTTAATTTCAATTCAATGAATGTTTAACAAGAATCTAAGCTGTGCCAAGATCTGTGCTAAGAATTCTGAGATTATAAAAGTAGAACAAGCAACTCTAGGAACTTAAAAAAAATTTATCTAGTGAGAAAATACTATGTATATGAAACAATCAGTTGAGAAGTGTTATAGGAAGTCCAGAAAGGGAGAAATCTATATTAGTGTTAGAGGTATCTGGGAAGGTTTCATGGAAGATGTGAAAAGAGTGCTTAAAACTATTGAATTTGGAGACATTGATAAAAAAGAGGAGGTCTTTTTAGGTGTGGGTGTGAACATCTGAGCAAAGATAGAGAGGTTAGAATGTTCCTTATAAAATAGTTGGTTCCCCTTCAGGCACAGGATGTTTTACACTTGTTAGCCAGGGATATGCTCATAATAATTGAACAATCAGCTCTCCAAAAGAAACAAAGACACGCTTTTAAACTTAACCTCACTATTAACATTTTCTCCATCTCTCTTTAAGCCCAGGTAGTCAACAAAACAATAAATCAATCCCTGATGTGTAGGTTTGCTGATTTCTGAGGTTTAAATGCTCACACTGAAAATCTGACAATCAGCGGGCTAGCTCCAGCACACCCTTGATAATAGCCTTAGTAAATGTAGATCATCTTCCTGATACTACATGCAGTTACTAGCTGGGAGACTGTCATGTTTGGGGAGACTAGTTTTAACCCATCTTAATAGGCTAACGTAGAAGAGAACTAATATTCTAGAAGGAAACTTAGAAGTTTCAGAAGCGTATGCAAGACCTTGAGTAAGAAAGTGGTTGTGCCCATGAAATTGTCAAACACCATCTGGTATAGACACTGTGGGTGGAAGTGTGAGATTAAAAATCTTTTGAAGAAAGCAGGGCAGATTTTAGCCTCAAAAAAAACCTTTTGATCCCTGTTGTATTCTTTTAAATGTAGTCTAGTCACAAGCCTATGTACATCACCTGAGGAGAGTCTGGCTTGATATCATTTTTGTTCATTTCCCCCCCTAATACAAAAGCATCTCTGGCAAAACAAACAAACAAACAGCAACAACAATCTTCAGGCAAATTCTCTAGGAACACATAATGAGTTGGATTGCTTTCAAAACTGTCTTATATTCTTACCTGGGGTAGCTTGTGTAGATAAATGGAACATACGGAGGTAATATTTCAAGACTCCTGAGGGGTCTTTTTTGCCCCGTTGTTGCCTGCTGATCTCATCTGTGATTTGTTACTTTCTGATGTATAGTCTTTGATTCAGCACTTATAGTCTTCATACGTCCAAGGATAACAAATAAGTTTTAATGATGCTGTAGGGATAAATAGAAAACACACACTTCGATGAGGGAGCCATGATAGGAAAAAGAAAAACAAACACCCCCACAGTGCCTAGTTTCATTGCCAGAAACTAAAGCAGCTTGTAAACACAGGTGATTGTATGTACAATCAGTGGAAGATTTGCAGGTCTAGAATTGTCTTGCCAAGCTAAGGCATCTATTAAGATTGGAGTAGGACACTTTTGTTTTTTAAATAGTATGCAGCAGCTCTGACTTAACCAGGAAACCAATAGCTGCTTTGTGAGAGGTAAGCTTGGCCTTTCTGGAGAGGCCCATGGCATAGGCACTCTGTCGCTTGAGGTCAATGATCCTTTGTACAGAAAAAGACACCTTATGCTAAGGGGTAGAGGACAGTGACTTAGTTCTCCCTGTGTCTATCTGGGTCTGCACAAATGAAAGTATGAATTTGACTTTGTGGGGGTACTTGGGGCCTGACTTGGAATGTTAGCTTTGATGTTTAAACTTTGTTTAACTTGGCACTGGGCAAAGGATATGTGCAAAGGCACACATCAGCATCCCAAATTAGCCTTAATAATGCCCCAGTAACTGGGTAGGATGGACCTCCTGTCTGGTACATTCTCAGACACTTGTAACATAACCATTGTTAAAGACCTAAAATTCATTTTAGGATAGAGACAAAGAATATCAGAAAAAATGTAGAATATTAATAGCAACTCATTGAAAACATATTGGCACAACTTACCCAAAGCAGTTTCCTGCATCCCATTGTGTTGAGGAATGCCATTTCTCAGCATATTTGTTTCTGGAGATGATCATCGCCTTGGTCCTTGATGGCTATATTTGGAATTAAGAGCCTGTGGCATTTGTCTCCTCCTCACTGTCTGACTGTGACAAAGCTTAGTTTATGAGACCCTACCTTGCATTCATGAGGGCAGGCTTGATGAAAGGGGCCACAAAGTTCTTTTGAAAGCTTCATCAGTATATGAATGTGATGGAATACTATTGTGCTATAAGAAATAATGAGCAGGCAGACTTCAGAAAAACCTGGAAAGACTTGTATGGACTGATGCAGATCGAAGTAAGCAGAACCAGGAAAACAGTGTACACAGTAACAGCAACATTGTGTGATGACAACATTTGATACACTTAGCTCTTCTCAACAAAACAAGGATCTAAGGCAACTCTAAAAGACTCATGATGGAAAATGCTATCCACATCCAGAGAAAGAACTATGGAGTCTGAATGCAGATGGAAGCATATTATTTGCTCTCCTTTTCCTTTGTTGTTTTGTTTTATTGCTTCATTCTTGTAGTTCCTCCCATTAGTTCTAATTGTTCTTTACATCATGACTAATAGGAACATACGCTAAACACGAATGTATAAGTAGAGCCTATATCAGATTGCATGCCATCTTGGGGGAGGAGGAGAAGGAGGGAGAGAAAATTTAAAACTCAAAATCTTATGGAAGTGAATGTTGAAAACTAAAAATAAATAAATAATTTTAAAAAGTTTTAAGAAAGAAAGCTTCATCATCATATCTTTACAGAGGATCATCTCAACATCATGTCTAGATGTCACAGTCAGCTCCATTTGCTGGCAGGATGGCCAGGGAGAAGGTGGCTACTTAAACATCATATGCCTCTCTCAAAGCTTTGATAATACCTCAATTTCATTCACAGGGGACATGGCCTTTCTTTCCATGAAAAGCAAGGTGGTAAATATACTTAAAGGAGGTAACATATTGGCCTAAAAAACATCTTGGTGTATAAATGACTGTTAGGAGGTCATTCATTGTTGAAGAATGCAAAGTTTATAGGGAAAGGTAGTTATTCCCTCAAGAAGAGTGGGGTGGGGGGAGAGTGGGATTAGGGATATAGAATGGATGCCAAAAGAGACCTCTGAACAGAATTTGCCTGCTTTCTCATCTTGTCCAGTCATTCTCAGAGAGGGAATTTGGTGATATTTTTTGAACTTGTCAAGCTTGCTGTCCCTAAATCCCAATGTATATCACAATTTAGAAGGATAAAAGAAAACCTTTATTAAAAGATAATCTGAAGGAATAAGAGGATTCTATCAAGATTGTTTATGGCATCTGAAACTTTCAATTAATAGAGGTACCACCCTTTGACCCCACAAAGATGTAATGTCACTTGACTGTGTATCCTGAGGCACTAAAATTGGAAAATCCAACTTTTATGTGATGATTTTTTGGGATGTAATTTTTATATTTCTTCAAGTGGTAACAAACACACAATTCACTGAAAGATTCTGGGACTATAGAAGTCAGTTTTTCATTCTTAGAGACTTTTAAAGATTCTTCAGGGGGAGATCTGACCTGAGCTAAATTGCCATTGCCATTTCTAGGCGACGTTTAGTTTTCTTAAATGATTACATTTCTGGCACCTGTTTAGGTGGATGATGAGAGAATTGCTGACCCTACCTGGACATGTGACATAAATGCACACAAATGCAGTGCTGACTTCGATTAACAACCCTTTATTGAGTGCCCACCAGGAGTGGGGCAATATGGAGAATCGGAAAAGAACTTATATGGATATAAATTGGTACTAGGTCCAGAGAGTACACAAGTCTCAGGTTCTCAAAGTGGCATTCTCTCACTGCCAAAAATATTAGGTAAACAAAGTCCTAATGACAAGTTCCCCCTAGGCAACTGTGAACACAGGCAAGACATCTAACTTCTTGGAGCTTCAGTTTCTTCATCTATAAAATGGGGATAATAATTACTGCATAATTTGCCTCACAGGGTTCTCATGAAGAGTTCTAGAAACTTTAAAATATGATATTAATATGAGTTGTTTCTGTTGTTATTATTGTTCTCAATTACTAGGTAAGGGGCAAACATGAGAGGGAGAAAAGTACAGAAGATACTCTTTCCTTTATATCTAGTAAAAATATCCTTAAAGGGAAGAATGGGGTCTATTGAGTGACCATATTAAAGGCTTCAAAGAACCTTAAAATTTAACAAATACTTTATCTAATCATCATTGAAGGGGATTTTAGACTGCATTCATTTATTCAGCAAACATTTATTAATTTCCCACTGTGTGCAGAGCCCTGTGCTAGGTGACATATAATTAAATAAGATGAAGTTCCTGCCTTCATGGAGCTTGCAATCTAGTAATGTTATGGGAGTTTGAGATGAGAAATGTCAGGTTGGCAAAGAGGCCTCTCTAATAATTATAGACATTGCTTGATACACTTTGAAAGTGCAGGGCAACTTAACCAGCACCACAAAAATGGTCATTGAGAAGGCAGGAACAAAAAGAAAAAAAAATTAAAAATAGCAAATATCTATCAAGTGAACACATATAAGCACAGATGTAGAGTCTTACTGTTTCCTAGGTTGGTTTACTGTTATTTATGATTGATTTCATCCTCACAAGTAGAGAATAGTCTTCTTTTTGCAACCTTAAAAGATCCTTGGTAATTAACTCCTCAGCTTTCTCCATTGCAGGTAAAATTGTTCTAATTTCTGAATCCATCTCCTCAAGGACTCTATATTCTAATCCCACCCTTGAAATAATTTATCCCTTTTGAATTCTTCCTTATTTCACCAGTAAAATTCTAAAATGTGAACACCCAAAGAGGACAATGTCTTTGAGTGTATTTGCTAATGGTAGGCAATGGAGGAGGATAATTATTTTGTTGGTACTTGAATGCTTTGTTTTTTAATTTAATTTAATTTTATTTTTATTTCTGGATTCTCTCTCTCCCTTCTCCCCTTCCTCTGTTCTTTGAGAAGGCAAGAAAAACAAAATCTATTATTAATATATATAGTCATGAAAAGCAAATTCCAACATTAACCATGTCCAAGAAAGGAAAAAAAGAAAGGAAAGAAGAATGTGGAAGGAAGGTAGGAAGAAAAGAAAATATGCTTTATTACAGACTAGTGTCATGGATTTTAGGAAGAGGATCTTAGATCTAGGGCTAGAAGAGACTTCAAACAATATCTGCTCCAACTTCCTCCTTTCATGGATGAAGAAACTGAGGCCTAAAGACATTAAATGACATTGTGCAAAGTCACACAGATAGATTCATAGTTCATATAGGCCTAAAGATAGAACTTAGACATTACCTAGTTCAACTCTTCATTTTACAAATGAAGAAACTGAGGCCCATGGAGGTAAAGTTCAAGAATCCACAGATAATAAGCATCAGCAGAGGGATTTGAATTCCAGAGCTCTAATTCCATAGCTGATCCTCTTCCTACTGTACTCTGCTGTGATTACCAAGATGAGTTTGAATCAACGAATAAATTAGTGCAAAGCATTTATTTAATACTTATTACATACAAAACACTGTGCTAAGTTTGAATGCAAATGCAAAAGTGAGATAGTACCTGCTTTCAAGAAATTAACATTCTAACATGTGAAGGGAGCTCACAGTGGAATAATAGTGAAGAAAAGTTATTTTGTAAGCTTATCGAGCTCACCATTTCCTATAGCATAGCCACAGTCACAATCCTATACCAAAAACATGGATAGACTGCACAAAATAACAGAGTGAAATGAGCAGAATCAAGAGGACATTGCATAGTTACAATAATTAAGAACACCTTTGAGTGATTAAATCATTTTTACTATTATAAATACCTAAATTAACTACAAAGGACATAGAAAGGAAGATGCTATCTGCATCCAAGGAACTGATAAATAGAAGTGTGTATAGAATAATTTTACATATATGTATATGTATATATGCACACATATATGTATATGTATATACATATATTTGTGTCTAATGGTAGCCATCTCTAGGGTGGGAGGGGAAAGGAAGAAAAAAGGAAAATAAAAAGAAAGTTACACAACAACTTTATTATATATATAAAAGGAATAGCAAATTGTACATAATAGATTTGTGGTTTCATGTACAATCATCTTTTTTTTTTTCCTATTCTACTGTTATGGAGATGCTTGTTTTACTTCTTAGGTTCAGAATAAAATAAATTATTTTTTTAAAAGAAAAAGTATTTTGATTTGAGAATTCACAGGCGTGTTAAGTGGAGCCACAGGGGAGGTGATTGATAACCTTTTCTCAAAAGAAGTAGTAGAAAATATTGGGTATGCCAACTGCAGGGCAGATGGCAAGAAGATAACTAGGGTAAGAGTCTGACTGAATGAGATATGAGGAATGTTTTGTCATAGTCTGGAGTGAGCTAGCTATTGTTAAACTATGTAAATTTGTGCTCATTCTTTCACCAATCAGGATAATTCTGTCCTGGGATGGGAATTCCCAAAGTTAAGTGTAACAAAACTGAAATTTCCATTGTCCATAGGAAAGAAAGAAGGAAACACTTTTATAGCATCTGCTAGGTGTACATTACTGTGCTGTGCTTTATAAATGTCTTGTTTGGCTCATACAATAACCCTGAGAGAGAGGTGGTATTATTATTGCCATTTTACAATTGAGGAAACTAAGGCAGACAGAGGTTAAGTGACTTGCCCTGGGTCCCACAGCTAATAAACATCTAAGGCTAAATTAGAACTCAGGTCTTCCCGACTCCAAGCAAGAGCATTTTGTACTGCAGATAGAGTGGCAGGGCTAGTAGCAAAAAGACAACTAGTCTGAATTTATTATTTATTCATATTATCATGTATCTAAAAGCTAGCACCTAGAAACTCAACATCTTATGGTTGAGATCAACCCTAAAGGCAGATTTAGCTGACATAATGGTAGGCACCTAGCCAGCCAGCTAAACCTGAACGATGGTTTATACTTTGCAATAAGCACAAACCTGAATGTTTCTGGATTCACATGTAGAATTTTCTTGTGTGTGAAGACATTTCATTTAGCTCATTCAGGGCGGTAACTGTTTTATTTGTATCTTTGTATCCTAAGGGCCTTAACAGTGTCTGGCTCATAGTATGTACTTAATAAATTCTGATTGAATGAATTTTAAAAGGGGAATGCATGTGAGATTCAGCACCTTTCTTTCCTCAAACACTATACTATAATATTGACTATGATGTTGATACCAGGCACAAAGCAAGAGAACACTTTTTAGGGGTCAACAATAAATACTGGGTACCTTCAAAATGATTAGATTTGAAAATGCAGTTTCATCAAACATGAACAAAATACGAATTCTTGTTTAGTGTAAAAAAAGGTGTATTGATTTGCCTATCTTGAATTTATTCAAGTTTAATTGCTCTACATGGACATAGTTCATTTCTCTCTCTCTCTCTCTCTCTCTCTCTCTCTCTCTCTCTCTCTCTCTCTCTCTCTTTCTCTCTCTCTCCCCCATGTATGGATAGATGTGGGAAATCAGTCTATAAAGATAGGTTGGATTCCCCAATTGATAAATGGTCAAAGGATATGAATAGGCAGTTCTCAGAGGAAGAAACAAAAGCTATCTATAGGCATATGAAAAAATGTTCTAAATCACTATTGATTAGAGAAATGCAAATCAAAACACTTCTGAGGTACCACATCACACCTATCAGATTGGCTAACATGACAAAACAGGAAAATGATAAATGTTGGAGAAGATGTGGGAAAATTGGAACACTAATACATTGTTGGTGGAGTTGTGAAGTGATCCAACCATTTTGAAGAGCAATTTGGAACTATGCCCAAAGGGGTATAAAAATATGCATACCCTTTGACACAGCAATAGCACTTCTAAATTTGTATCCCAAAGAGATCATAAAAATGGGAAAAGGACCCACATGTACAAAAATATTTATAGAAACTCTTTTTGTGGTAGTAAGGAATTGGAAATTGAGGAGATGCCCATCAATTGGGGAATGGCTAAACAAGTTGTGGTATATGAATGCAATGGAATACTATTGTGCTGTAAGCAGACTTCAAAAAAAAACTTGGAAAGACTTACATGAACTGATGCAAAGTGAAATGAATAGAGCTAGGAGAACATTGTACGCAAGGGAAAAAGCACACACACACACACACACACACACAGATAGGTTGGAGTCAGATTGTAAAGGATTTTAAATGCCAAACAGATGAATTTCTCTTTTATCCTAGAGGCAATAGGAAAGCGCTGAAGCTTCTTGAGGAGGGGAAATGTTAGAGTCACACCTGTGTTTTAGGTATAACACTTTTGTAGCTATGTGGAGAATGAATTAGAAGAGGGAGGAGAATGGAAACAGGTAGTATAGTAGGTTGGATGAGAGAGGTGATGAGGGTGTGAACTACAATGATAGCCAAGTGAATGGAGAGAAGTGGATGAATGGAAGAGATATTGGGGAAATAAAATCAACAAGGCTTGTCACTTGATTGGACGTGGGGAGTTGGGAGGTAGGTTATAGAAAGTTAAGAATTGAGAATAACCCCAAGGTGGTAAGTGGAAGGATTATGGAATAAGGGAAAGCTAATTAATTTGGGCATGTTGAGTTCAAGCTGTCAATGGGACATCTAGCAACAATAGGCAATTGGAGATGTTGGATTATAACTTGAGACATGTGAAAATGAATATGTAGATTTTGGAATAATTTGTAAAGAGATAACAATTAAAACTATGGGATCTGAGGAAGTGTGTGTGTGTGCACGCACGTGCGTTTGTGCACTCATGCAAGAGAGAGAGAGAGAAGAAGCGAATAAAGCAACCCTGCACAGAGCACCAAGTTACAAATAAGCTCTATGAAGGCATGTTAATTGGTGAAAGAATCATCAATGAGATTATTTATTCATTAGTTCATTTATCTGAGACTGCAAAAGTTTTGAGAATGGGAAATTTTTTGTAACAATTGAAATAATATTTTTTTAATTTCATAATCACTTCTATACTTAACATCTATGAAAGGAATGTTTTTTCTCAAACAAAATTATATTAGTGCTTGACAAATTATTTGTCATTTTTTAATGATCTGCACTAATCTCATGAAACTTTTATAAATGTAGATTTTAGTGCAATTCTATAAAAGTTCCTGAAAGTTACTCCCTTCCCCCAGTATAAATGAAATTAGGGTCATGATTCCATAGAAATTGCAATCTAAAACAGGGAAGAAACTGATCAAGAATTTGAATCATCAATGTACAGATTTAAGTATTTACTGCATCTATAAGTTTCACTGTGACTGTAAAATACAACCAATCTGTTAGTAAATCAAGCATATAAAAATGGTAATCATGAAGTGGTTAGTTGTGAAACCAAGAGAATGAGGATTAAGAGTGTAACTGAGATTCCTTTTATGATAAATTATCTAGCTCCTGGCTACCATGTATGAGCTCTATTAACTGCCTATAAATTGTTCATCATAAAATCTAGTTCATTCTTGTTAATTAGGCCAGGGCTTTTATACAGATTTTTTTCTTTCTTTTTGTAAGAGCCAAGCCTGTCGGGAGAACACTTACACCAGAATACCCAGGAAAAAAGGAACCATTGCCACTCCTGCTTCCATAACAGCTGTTAGTCACCTTGTTTTTTTTTACAGCCTTGCTATTAGCCATGGTTTGGGTTCTCAGGACTGGGGAAATGTTCAAATGAAGCCAGAGAAGAAAAATTAATACAGCCAAACCAACTGCATCTTCCCACTTCAATGTCTCTCAATTTAAAAGAATCACCCAATAAAAGGACAGACACACAAACACACACACACACACACACACACACACACACACAGTGAGTGAAATAATGTACATTAAAATTAACTAAATCTAAACAAGTTCAAGATAGATCCACACAGTTTGTTCCCTTCTGACATTGTATATGACTATATTTTTTTTGGTTCATGCATTATGAAATTGCACCTTGAAATCTAATGATATTTGAAGGTACCTAGCATTCATTACTGACTCCTAAAAGGTATTCTGCTTTCAGTGGTTCTCATGAACTGATCATCTGGCAGTGAATTTTATGTTTACATTTTCTGATATTTTACATTACTAACTGGCTCCCTTGATACCATTTATGGTGAATCCATAATCAGGTATCAGGTTTCATACTTCTCGTGCTGTCTGTGAAATTTCTGAAAAGAAGAGATACTGTGCCCCAGTTCTGGACTCCCAAGCAGTTGTGACTACAGAAATCCCAATAGTCAATGCCATGGGCTGAGTCAAGCCTTGTGATTGTTCCCATGAGATGTAGTTAGCAAGCCTCCCTGACAGAGGCCAGAGGCAAGAAAAAGTCAAAGACTTCAGAACCCAAATGTTTTCACACATGCACACACACACACATACACACACACTTCACATTTTAAGCCCAGTTAATGGGGAATTAAGAATGGTCAGTAACATTTTTCTACTTGGAAACCTCAAATAACAGAAGCTGAAATGAAAAAAAAGGAGGGAGGAAATAATTCCATTTGAAGAAAAGTGTCCTAATATAGTGAAAACTACCTTGTGATATTGTTCCATGGAAATAGCCAGTTAAGTTCAATAAATATTTGTGAAGAACTTATGGTGTGCAAGATAGTGCTAGGCATTGGGGATACATAGTCCCTAACTTCAAGAACTTTTCAGTGTCCTAGAGAAGGAGAGAGGGAGAAATACGAAATGCATACGAATAAGCACAGTAGGTAGAATGTGAAAAGAGTAAAGGAGAGAGCCAAAGTGCTCCAAGAAATGGTAAGGAAGGAGAGATCACTTTTAGCTGAAGGTATCAGAGAAGGTTTCATGGAGATGATGGTGTTTGAGCTTGATCTTGAAGGAAGAGAAGAATTTCCAAAGGAGGAAGAGAACAAGGAGTTCACTTAAGGCATGAGAAACAAACTTCATGGAGACAGAGGCAGGACAAGGAAGCATAGGAGAGAGAAAAATAGTCTAACTTGACTAGAATATAAGGGGGACTAATGTGAAATACAGTTGGAGAGTCAATCAATCAAAAAGCATTCATTAAGAGCTTACTCTGCTCTGGACAGGGTAGAAAGCCAGATAAAAGCAAAAAACACTTCCTGTCCTCAGAGAATTTATTTTCTAATGAGGGAAATAATATATATTAATTAGACCATATAAGATAACAAAAGTATTATGAAGTCAGAATGTGGAGGTCCTTATCTGAGAGTCTAAAGAGTTTTCATTTTTTTCCTAGAGAGGAGGGGGCATGATGAAGGTTTGAAGGGAGACATGATCAGACCTGTGGGAAGGATGGATTGGAGAGGAAAGATATTACACACAGGGAGAATAATTAGGAAGCCATTGTCTCCAGTTAATTGTTGTTATGTAGTTCTGAAGAATGAATGAAAAAACATTTCTTAACCGCTTACTGTGTGCAAAGCACAGTTATATGGATACAAATAGAAAAGCAGAGATAGTTCTCAAGAAGCTCACATTTTAGGTAATGGGACAGAAAACACATGTAGGAGGTTTCAGCTACAAATCAGGTGGAAAGGTCTTATTGTCCTCAGGGTGCAGCTGCAAAGTAGATGCTAATGTCATTGCTATTGATAAGACCCTATCTATTTTTAATTTTGAACTTATGACTGAATATATTATTCCTTTTTTCTAACTTCCAATAGTAGCTAACAGTTTAATAAAATGTTTCATTTCAAAGCTTATCTTCAACATATGGGGTTTGATTCTCTCCAATTGCACTCATGACCCAAACTCTGCCTCTGTATCTCCTTCCATATTTTCTAATATAGATGAATTTAGAATGTCCGAGCTTGTGCCCAAGTCACACTTCCCACACAGAATGACTGGGTCAGGAGTACAGCTATACCTATTTTAAGTTAGAGAGTCAATGTACAAATAGGGTAATATTTAGTACACTCCAGGGGGCTCAATTTGATGACTTTTTACAAGTGTCTTTAAATGCATTCTCTTGGATGATGAGCAGAAGTAATGCCCACAGGCCTGAAGATGGAATATTTTGTCTCCTGAAGTGCCTAAGGCATAGAAAGCATCAACCTCAATATGTTTACGTGGCTGTATCTGATAATACAGAGAGGTCCCTAGAATTCTTTGTATATAGCTGGTAACAATATAATTTAAGTGGTAGATATCTAGTTCTAATTGTTAGCCAACCTCTAATTATCCCAAAAAGAAAAATAAAAGCAAGAAAGAACTTGTAAATATGTTGCGTACTTTATGTGATTTTTATCTACACATTCACCTTTAATCTATATTATCATCATCAACCTCCTAATGGCAACCAGTAGATAAAGACAATGTAGATGTAGATGGACCCTGGTCTCAATTAGGTTTTTTTTTCAATTAGGTTTTAAAGAGGCAGGTAAAATATAGGAAATAACTAGGTTGAAAGAAACTATGATTAGGCACGTGTTCTAACTAAAATTTCCTAGTACAAAGCTTGGATAATGCACTGATATGGAAGAGAGATATGTGGAAGAACAGTGATTCAGAATATCACATGGCTAAAATGCCTTAGGTCTTTTCACTACGTAACAGGAAAGAGAGAGAGAAAAAGACAGACACACACACGCACAGATAGAGACAGTCAGAGACAGAGAGATAGAGAGAGCTAGAGAGACAGGCAGAGACAGACTTTGACTGGCTGTTTTCACATTAAAAAGACATAACATATAATTCAACTGACCTTAGAGATAAAATTAGGTAATAGATGCAAAAGTGCCTTGCAAGGCATAAAGCATCTACAAATCTATGTTATATACAATTACTGTCATCCCTGCTAATATCTAAAATTAGAGATATACATCTTCTATGTTCTGTGATAGTGTGATATTAAAATTACAGAAGCTATTCACAGAGAGCCTAACAAGTAACTATAATAAAGGTGGTGCTAAGCAAACAAACAAATATAAACACCCATAAATGACTGTGGGAGCAATACTGGCAGAAATATTGTCAAATGGACTACACTTTTTCCACCTGACAAAATTCACCAGTTCCAGGGGACTCTTTTAATCCTTTGATGTTAAAATCCAACCCAATCCAATAAACATTTATGAAGCACCAACTATGTTCCAGGCACTGTGCAAAGCATTGGAGATAAAATTAATGAAAAAGAAATAAAGGAGCTTACAACCTAATTAAGGAAGAAAACAAACAAAAAGAGGTGGGTAAGTGGGGGGAACCAGGGTAGACCTGGTGCATCAGGCATTTTGCTCCCTGGAGTTGAAAAAGTCAGGAAGGCCAGCAAATCTAGAGCGGAATGAGCCTGAAAGTCCAGTTCCTTCCTTCTATAAAAAAAGGCATTGGGAGGAGTCTTGTACTTCACCCTCTAGCCCTCCATTCAGAGGACAGAGGAAGTTGAGAGAGGTGGTGTCAGTCAAGGCTTGAATTAGCAGCAAGGTGATAAGATTAAAGACGATGAGTTTAACTTGGGAGGACTATAATAATTCAGATTAAAGACTATGAGTTTAACTTGGGAGGACTATAATAATTCTCTTTTGGGAGAAACATCCAAAAAACCACAGAATCCACCCCCCCAAAAAAAGATTTGTTTGATAAGAATGGGCAGTGATATAGCCTAGTTTTAAATGCAGAAGAATATTTGAGTGGAAATTAGTTTTATTAATGGTCAATTTGTTAGTGAATCCTTTCATATTTTAATGACTTATGTTTCATTATAAAACGACATAGGTAGGCAGTTTGGAAAAGTGAGTTGAAAGTTAGTCCTGGAGGCAAGAAAAGATAAAATATTACCTCTGATAGATAGTGTTAAGTCAACTACTCTGTCTTGGTAGAGACAATCTCCTTACTGGGAGTTTCCTATACCAATGCAATCATAAGTCTACCTAGACCAGTACACACACACACACACACACACACACACACACACATGCACACACACACACACACAGACATACACACACACACAAATGTGCACATACAAACAATGAATACTTGGGATAATGGCACACTCCCATATATAATTCCACAGCAATTTACACCTAATCTATTTTAATGAATTCCCATACCTGCCTTATTCCTTGCAAAAAAATGTGGTCATCTGAAAAACAATAAAATATTTCTTGTTTGATTATCTTTTCAGTATTTGCTGCCTGTTGTTTCTTATTTTTTCTAGTCAGTGCCTGGTAATCCACATCTAACATATTTACTTTAAAAATGTCCTGTGATACTGGATTGTTATAAGGAATATTAATTATATTGAATTAAGTATTTAACAGAGAGAGTTACTATGACTTCCAAAACAGGAAAAATGGACTTTATCTCTTTGCTTTCTTTTTTATGTTCTTAGTCTATCTCTAGGGGCTAAATTTTCGATATGTACTTCCTACGTCATGATATCCTTGATGTGGTTACTCCTTTTATCGGTGCAACATTTGGTCTGTCCATCTGTTAGCTCTCATTCCTAAGACATGACTGGTCCACCTCCTCTTCTGGTTGTGCATGTCCTTGACGATGTCTTTTATGCCACTCCTTGTGTGCAAGTTATTGTTGGAAATATGCTGAAACCTGTTTCCACCCACCATACATCTTCTCATTGCCCTTTGGGTCACAATTGTGATTTTTTTTGAGATCCTAGCAGTTCATGATTCACAGCCAATGTAGCATCATTTGGAAAATACAGTGTTAAAAAAGATGGGCATTTACAGCAGTATGCAACTTGGGACCATGAGAATGAAAAATACTTTTTTAAAAGGGAACTGGCCCAATCTCTTATTCAGTTTTGGGCCTACCTCATTACTCATACCATACTGAGGATCATTAATGATGGATTTTTTTTTTTGTATCTGAAGATCATTATATAGACAATAGATTTAGAGCTGAAACAGAACTTAGAGGTCATCTAGTCCAATTTTTCTGATTTTTCATTTGAGGAAATTGAAGCTTAAAGAGGTTGTGACTTGCTCAAGGCATCTCAGGTAGTAAGTGATACCACCATGATTCAAACCCAGGGTCTATGATTTCAAGTTGAGCACTCTTTTGATTTTGTCATGCCATTTTGCATCTACTTTTGTTTTTCTGTGTAAATAGCAAAGCCCCCTCTTTGTTAAGGCATATACATACAGACATATATGATAAACATTATATCTCATAGCAATCCAACAAAGTAAATTGTATTTGCAATCATTTACATAAATGAATTTCAATGTAAAAATAAACTTTGCAGTCCTCTAAAATTCCATCAGCATTCTTTTTTTTTTTTTTAAATCCTTTCATGCCCTTTTACTTTGCCTTTTTTATCATTGTTCGGATGTACTTCTTTCCTTCTAGCTGAGGCTACTCTCTTAGAAAGACCACTGATTGAGTCCAAATTCAGTAGTTCCACTAACATAACTGATGAGAAAAGATCATCATAGAAACAGTAGAATGATCTAGTCAGTTTTAAACCTATTTGCTCAAATCTATTTGTTCCAGTTTTATCTACAAATACTGTTGAGATTATCTGCCTTAGCTACGTGTCTCACATCCAGATCTCTGCAGGCTTGTTTTCCTCTCAACTTCTTTTTGCTATTTTGTTAGCCAATACTTAAAAATGTCTATTCTTCTCTTTCATATAGCTTTTAAACAAGCTTGTTTTCTACCAAGTTTTGCCATTGGCTTCCATATCTCTCCATTTGGCAAAACAGAATAAACATAGAATAAAAATGAATTTTAAAAATGCAGTTAAACATGCATTTACTCCCTAATGCTATTTGAGTTCTTTTAGCCTCTTCACCATGGCTACACATTAGTTGAAGCTCTCTAAAACATGGCAGTAATAAATCAATGAATGAGCATTTATTAAGCATTTGCTATTTGCCAGGCACTGTGCTAAGTGCTGGAGATACAAAGGAAAACAAAAACATGGTCTCCACCCTCAAGGACTTCACATTTTAATGGGGAGAAAATATGCAAATAACTATGTACATACAAGATATGTACAGTGTAAATGGAAAATAATTTTAGAAGGAAAACACTAGCAATCCGAGATGGGAAGGGAAAGGGTACTGGAAAAGACTTTTTGTAGAAGACTGCATCTTGAAGGAAGCCAGGATGTGGAAGTAAATAGGGCAAGCATTCTAATCATGGGAGCCAATGCAGAGGCACAGAGATGGGAGATGAAATATTGTGTGTGAAGAAGAGCAAGTAAGCCAGTATGATTGGATCATAGAGTACATGGAGAGAAGTAAAGAAAGTGTACAACTACTAGGAAAGCAAGAAGAAGCCAGACTGTGAAGAGCCTTAAATGCTAGACAGAGGATTTCATATTTGATTCTGGAGTTAATAGGAAGCCACTGGAATCTAATGAGAAGGACGTTGTCATGTCTGCATTTTAAGAAAATTTCCTTGGCAACTGAGTGGAAAATGGGGTAGAATGGGGAGAGACTTGGAATCAAGATATTTTAAAATTGGATGGGTTGGACTTGGTCTAATCACATGGAATATTTTCTCATGAGAGCTAATGTGATAGAGTGAAAAGAATGCTAGATTTGAAATCATATGTTTCAAGTCTTAGTCTTTCTACTTACTACTAGAGTGACCCTAGGCAAGTTAAATCTTCACTGAGCCTAAATTTCTTCATCTATAAAATTAGGGGGTTAGAGTAGACACTCTCTAAGATTCTTCTGTCTAGGTCAATGTTTTGATTTTTAACCTTTTTTTGGTATGGTAGTGCCTTTTTGTGGTCTAGTGAAGCCTATAGAGTCTATAGGCTTATACAATCTATAGTATAGACCCTTTCTCAGAATATTATTTCTAAATGCATAAAGTAAGATGCATAGAACCACAAATGAAACCAATAAATTTTTTTTAATAAAGAGGTAATTTTCCCCATCTAAAGTCACAGACTCCCTGAAATCTATCCATGGATACCTCCAGGGGTTAAGAACTTCTGGTCTAGATACTTGGGAATCCATGCTGTTTACCAGTGATCACTGCTTCTTTTACAACCACTTAATAATACAATCAAAAATTTTACTGGTGATCAAAATCAAGATCTCTGGTTAATAAATTGACAATCACTGTTTGCAAATTTTTGAAATTCAAGATGTTTTCCTGTCTCCAGTCTTTTGAAATATCTTTTACTGTCCATCACAAATGAATTTATGAAAAATATGCTAAGTGTATACTTTGTGCCAGGTACAATTAAATAATGATAATTCAAATACAAAACAAAGGTAGTTCTTGTCTTCAAGGAATTTGCATTCTGATAATGAGAGACAAAACATATAGGAAAGTAGTGACCAAGGAAGGGTGTTATAGACTGGAAAATCACATGAATAGTGAATGCGGATATAGAACAACCAATTAACATACCCTTTCCATAAGCAATGGTAGTATTGATTTGATAATAATTCCCAGAGCAAGAAGCAGAAAAAAGGAAGAATGCCACAGAATGAAAAGAAGATGTGAAGCATACTTAGTTGGCTAGTGTAGACATAGTACACTTTTCACCAGTTAGGGCAGCATGCTAGCCCCAGGGCAAGAACTCAAGGTTTAGTTGGGAAGATGCAATGCCACATCAAGGTACCATGGCAGAATGATGTCTGTTGCTTCATCATTATTCAGAGATAACTGACAATGGCCCTGCAATCATATCTGCAAGTTCTCTGAGCATACTGGGATGGTACTCATCTGGACCTGGGGACCTGAACTCATTTTAACCAAGTAAATACTCTCTTTTTATCTGCTTACTTAACTGGCTCTCCAAATACTGGTAAACTTTATTTATCTTACCTTTCATGGTGTGAAGATTATTCTTCTTGGTAGAGAGGATAGAAGCAAAACAGAAATTACATAGTTCTGCTTTCTCTCTATCATTTGCAAAAATGAATGAATACCATTAGGTTGAAATTGTGGGTGTATCCCTTCCTTTGTCTTCCTTTTGCTCAGAAAATGCTGAATTCTGATTAAACTTAACTGTGCATTTGTGGAATACTTAAAAAAAATCTATGAAGTACTTTCACATGTAATATTTCATTTGTCCTAACAATGTAACTGTGATCTATCATCACTCAATTCTCTTGGCTCATGGATCTTAGGTCATTTCTTTGGGTTACACCATCTTCAATGATGTGTTAAGGATGATCACTTTTTTCCATTATACACTCAATTAGATTGTTACACCTGCAGTTATGAAGCAGCAGAAGATTTGATTTATTAAGAAAGGGGAAAAAAAGTCTTGTTTAGTTTGAAAGAAAAACAAAAAAACAAACAAAAACAGAACTAGTCTGGGCATGATTTGTTCTAGCGTTCCCTGAGGCCACATGTCACTGATGCTGAAGTGAAAATAATTTTCTGCGGAAGAAAAAGCATAAAGAGTGGGTGGGGATTGTGGGGAATTGTGTGTGTGTGTGTGGGGGGGGTGGGGGAGCCATCTCCCTTGCTTTTCAGTTCCAGATCATAAATGTTAACCAGGATTGTGTCGCTTACTCATCAGAGGAGATATATCATGAGCTATTTGGTGCCTCTGAATCAAATCAGGTCTGGCAAGCCTGGAAGCTCTGTTGAGATTGACAAATCTATAGTCAAGAACCATCTTTGTGAAGAGGGAAACCATATGCCACTGATTATCTGAGCTGAAAAGAATCCCTATACTAATGAAACCAATGATGGGATCAGACAGCATCAAGAGCCATTTTGCCATCTCACAACTTCCCAATTTGGTCTGCTTATTTTTTTTTTACCTTTGCTACTAACTGAACTGTGGAAAATACCAGAATATTGAAGCACTAACAAGGAATAAAGATCTAGTACCAGATGGTGCCACTCCTCTCCACCTAGCTCCAGCCCAAACAGTCTGCCAGAGTTTTGAAGAAAAATCCAAATTGATCATATCACTAAGTCAATGAAGACACAGTACAAAAAGCACACCTCCCTCAAGTACTGGAAGCTTTTATGAAGTTGGATTATTTGTGCCAATGGATCTGAACACTGCTATTTCAGAATCTTTACTAAAAAGTGTTGGCAATCACAAGTGCTCTGACTAATACAAATGAAACTCCCAAGAGCAATCCATCAATCAGTCAACAAACGTTGGTTAAGGACTTTTTATGTGTAAGGTTCTGTGCTGGACAATGGGGACACGAAGACAAAAAAAGGTCAGTCTTTAGCCTCCAAGAACTTATGTGAAAAGACAATATGTGTACATAAGTATATATATATATATATGTGTGTGTGTGTGTGTGTGTGTGTGTGTGTGTGTGTGTAAATGTACATACACACACAAAATCAATATCTGCAAAATAAATAAGAATTAAGTTGTTTAGGCAGTACTGTGAGGTGGGGAGATCAGGAAGAGCCTCATGTAGCAGGTGGTATTAGAGGCAAGCTTTAAGGAAAACTCAGGATTCTTATAGGCAGAGGAGGAAGGAGAGGTAGATCAATTGGAGTTATTTCTATAATCCAGGTAAGAGTTGATGAGCATCTGAACCAAGGTGGTGGCTATATGAGTTGAGAGAGGAGAGGGATTTAAAAGATATTGTAGAGGTAGCAACTGATGGGCATGTGGGGTGAGGAAGAGTAAGGAGGAGATTACCATCTGAAGCTTTGAACCTGGGTGACTGGGAGCCCTTGATAAAAGTTTGAAAGAAGGGTGAGTTGTGGGGGGAGGGGAGAATAAGTTTTGTGTCTCTACATTCCTCTCAAAACAACTTTAAAATAACACCTCAAATTCTGGAGTAGTAGAGGCAACAAAAGGTCAAGGTGAGACATTTTTCCAGCCCAGGACAACTTAGGTCAGCAAGAGAAGTTTGTGACACTGGAATGGGGGCTGGCCCAGAGTATACACAGCAGAAACATGCCTTTGAGATGGCTGTGACAGCAGCTGTAGCAGCTTTGGGATCTGTTAGCCCACAGATGGTAAAGGGGTCAGAAAACTGGTCAGAAAGAGATTACTGGGGACCCTTTGCCAGCACTGGGTTCAGGACATTATTGCATTACCTATATGCAATTTGGCATCTCAGTTCCAGGGCACAAAGGAGTGCTAGCACTTGATGCTTCAGGGGAGCAGGGACTCTTCCTGAATAAAGACAGGCGTACAGACCAGGAGACAGTGACCACACCTCTCCTCAGATCACACTACCTGGGAAACACCAAAAACTTACAGAGTTCCAGAACTAGCTCTGAAAACAGCAGCACACACACACACACACACACACACACACACACACACACACACACAAAGCCTAAAGCTTGGGACAGTGCCTTCTCCACCCCAGAAACATAACCCAACTTTAATATAAAATTAAAAGTCAAGAAATAGTCTGGAAAAATAAGAAAACAACAACAAAACAACTTGACCATAAAAAGCTATCACGGTGACAGAGAAAATCAAGACACAAACTCGGAAAACAGCAATGTCAAAACAGCTATAAGCAAAGCCTCAAAGGAAAACAAAAGTGAATTGTACACAAACCAATGAGAATTTTTGGAAGAGCTAATAAATGATTTTAAAAATCAAATAAGAGAGGTAGAGTAAAAATTGGGAAAAAATGAGAGTGACACAAGAAAATAATAAAAAGAGAATCAACAGCTTGGTAAAATAGGTACAAAAAGTACTTAAGAAAATAACACCTTAAAAAAACAGAATTGGTCAAATGGTAAAAGAGGTACGAAAATTCCCCGAAGAAAGTAATTCCTTAAAAATTAGATTTGGGCAAGTAGAAGCTAATGATTCCATGAGACATCAAGAAATAATAAAGTCAAAAGAATGAAAAAAGAAGAAAATGTGAAATAGCTCATTGGAAAAACAATTGACCTGGAAAATAGATTGAGGAGAGAGAGTTTAAGAATTATTGGACTACCAGAAAGCCAAGATTAAAAAAACAGCTTAGAAATTATATTTAAAGAAATCATAAAGGAAAATTACCCTGACATCTTAAAATCAGAAGAGAAGAAAAAAAATTGAAAGAATCCCCCAATCACCTCATGAAAAAGAAACTCAAATGAAAACTCCTGGGAATATTATAGTCACATTTTAGAGCTCCTAGGTCAAGGAAAAAATATTGCAGGCACCCATAAAAAACAAACATTTAGATGCAATGGAGCTTCAGTCAGGATTACAAGATTTACCAACTTCCCCATTAAAGGAGTGGAGTGCTTAGAAAATGATATTCCACAAGTCAGAGGAGTTGGGGTTACAACCAAGAATAACCTACCCAACAAAACTGAGTATAATCCTTCAAGGGAGAAAAAAATGGATATTTAATGAAGCAGTATCAGAGACATCTCTTTGGTTTTGTCTGCTTAGTTCTAAGCATTCTCTCTGATTGTCCCGCCAGGAACACTCTTCCCTCCTCCAGTCTGACTACTGACCTCCCTGTCTTACATTAAATCCCAACTAAAATCTTACCTTCTAAGAATCCTTCCTAACTTTTCTTAATTCTAGTGCCTTCCTTCTGTTAATTATTTCCTATTTATTCTGTATATAGCTTGTTTGTTCATATTTGCTTGCATGTTGTTTCCTCTATTACATTAGACTGTAAGTTCTTTGAGGGCAGGGACTTTTTTTTTGCCTCTTTTTGTATTCTCAGTACTTAGTAACACAGTAGGTGCTTAATAAATGTTTATTGATTGATTTTTCTTCACAAAGGACACTTCAAATCCTATTTCCATGTCTTTGAACAGCTGTCATAGCTGAAGTGCACTTCCTCACCTCCTAATAAAAATCCCCTTCTTTATTTATTTTATTTATTTATTTATTTTTTAGTGAGGCAATTGGGGTTAAATGACTTGCCCATGATCACACAGCTAGGAAGTATTATGTGTCTGAGGCCGGATTCCAACTCAGGTACTCCTGACTCTAGGGCCAGTGCTGTATCCACTGCTCCACCTCACTGCCTCCCTCTTCTTTATTTTTAAGAAACTGTTCAATCACAGTGTCCTATGTGAAGTCCTTTCTGATTTTCTTAACTGTGAGTGTACTCCATCTCAAATTACCTTGTAGTTACTTACTTTGTATATTTGTATGTCTTATTTTTGTATTTAATAAATGTATATTTATATTCATCCTCGTTATCATCTCTACTAGATTGCAAGCTCCTTTAATGTATTGTATTTCTTAGAGCTTATCAAAGTGCCTGGCACATAGTAGGTACTTAATAAATGCTTATTGATTGATTGGGGTAAAATTGATTAAAGGCTTAGATTATGATAAGATGAGGTTTGTGGGGATGGAGAGGAACAAGTATGTTTACTTTTCTAGAGAATGATAAGAGGAGACAAGTTCAGTAATGAATGAATGAATAAAGCATTTATTAAGTGCTTACTTTATGTAAAGTACTATGCTATGTGTTGGAGGTTTAAAAAGAAAAGTAAGACAGTCCCTATTCTCAAGAAGCCCGAAATCTAATTGGGGAGATAACTCATGTGGAAGGTTTCAGCTGTAAGATGGAAAAGTTCCATGGTCCTTAGGGTGAAGTAGCAAAGTGGATGATACCGTCTCTTTTTAAATGTCACATCTACTGAGATCATATAAGTTTTGGTTATTGAACCATTTGACAATGTTGAGGACTTTGGTAACAAGAACTTTATTTTTTGAGTCTTCAATAAATATGGCTATAGCATCTTCAAGGAGCAAGTGAGTAGTTGTAATGGTGTAATTGAGTGAAATTGTTGATTCCTTAGCAGCTAAAGCACTTTGCCATCCTGTAAATTGGATCATATGATGTGTAGACTATCAAGTGATCTAAAAGGGTACTTGATATATTCGCTAGGTCCATAGACCAGATTGAAGTGTAGAAAGGTTTACAGTTGGGTCAACCTTTGTAAAGAGGTAATCTATTGGTGAGTTAACTGTAACTTGGGCAAGGGTTTTAATATTGTAACTAAGCAGGAAAATACACAGAAATGAGGCGGTACATATAAAGAAATAAGAAGACTTGGCAAAGGAAGTACATTTACATGGATGAATCAGTGGTAAAAAGGGGTTTAATGAAAGTTTAAGATAACAGTCCTGGGGCACAGAAAGGTTAGAATCACTGCTAAAATCACTTAGCAAATTTCCTTACAGTAAAAGGTAATTTAGATGGGAAGACTAGAAGTTTTATCTTCACCATGCTCAACGAAACAATCGCAGGATATTCATTTGAAAATGTCCAAGAGACATTAAAATATGTGGGCAACAATTAAAGGGTTGAGAGATTCTTGGAGGGACATTAAAATATAGAAGTCAACTGATTTTTCTTCCTGCTTTTTTTCCCATATTCTGCTAAGAGAAGTTAATCCCTTTACCTTTTGGGCTGGAACTTTATCATCAACTAATTACCATATCTGTGTGAAAATGAGAGGGAATTCTCTGTTTGTTGATCATTCCTGTCTGCCAGTTCCTCTGACTAGATGCGAAATTAGATAACCCTGTGAAACAACAAATAAAAACAACACTGTCTATCTAGTTTTAGCAATTAACAAAATAGGCAGCCTCTAATATTACAAAAGTCTATACAGACAGTTCTCGCTTTGAGTAAGCGGGTGATTTGTACATAATTCGAATTTGCCTGCAGAAGTGGGGACTGGAGGGAGAGAGGCAGGAAGGAGGCGTTCCCTGTGGAGGGAGGGAACTGGAATGTAGTTCAAGGACAAGAGAAGAAAGAGCAATAGGAGGAATACAGGGAATGAGGCCAGCCGTGTGGTGGCCTGACTGAAACCAAGAGGAAGAACGTGGTGGGGGCAGATATGAGGGGGCCCAACACAGACACAGACAGTGCAGGACTGGTACCATGTAGGGGCCATAGATAGACAGGCAGTATCTGAGCACACAGATGGAAGGCAGACCCACAGAGTCCAAACACTGGTGGGTAGGCTAAATAGGGCAAAGGTCCCCCTCTTGGCTGTAGAGGTCTCAGGCTAAGCTCCTGATCCAGCATCTGTGGAGGCTTTGGCATTCTCTCCTCATCTTGATTTTTCTGCTTTTGCCTGGAGGGTTTTTGTTGTTGTTGTTGTTGTTGTTGTTGTTGGGGGTGGGAGACCCTGAAGCCACCAGTGAAGGGGCACACAGAGAGAGGGCAAGAGCACAGTACTCTACAGTACAGTTAACATAAGTGGTTTTTTGAAATACGGATTTCTTTCAGAAATATTTACCCCAAGTTGAATTTGTGTAACATGAATTTTAAGTAAAGCCAGAACTGTCTATATTTCAAAAGTTGATCTAAGTGGGCTGTTTGGAATTCAGAAAATATTGTTCCATTAAAACATTTAAAAAAAAATTATAGATAGGTTCCCAGGTCAAATCATAGAAAAGTTTTTAAACTTCTTAGTACTTTTATCACTAATAATGGTAAAAAGCTTTAGTATATGATTAATATGATTTCAGCTTTGTTATGGATTAAATCAACTTTTTATACCATTGTTTCTGTAGGAAATCTTGTTTCATAAAGCAAAGGTGGGATAAACATACCCGGCCTTACTCTATCTCTGCTGCTCCTCCCACTGTTGGCTATAGCCACCATGTCAGCATGGTGAGCACGTTCAGGTCATGGTGAAAAGAGAATGGGAGGCTTCAGGGAGCAAAGGTTCTTTATGGCTCTGACAGATCTGGCTGTATGGTAAGCCCAGCAGGAAACAGATATTCATTCCTATAGGGGTAGTTATAAGTCAGAAAAGCAGTATATAGACTAGTAGATAGTTAATTTGGGAGCTAGGAAGACGAACTCAAACCCTACTTCAAAAGCCTGATGGCTGTGTGAGTCTGGCCTAATTACTCAGCTGATCAGTACCCAAGGAATTCTCCAAGCCTCTAAGTTGGAGATCAATAGCTGATTTGCGTATTTAACTACTTTGTATTTATCTGTATTTATTAGCTTTATATTTGTGCTTTGTAGATTTTTCAAATATATACTTGTTGTCTGAACTATTAGAAGGTTAACTCCTTATGAGTAGGGATTGATTGCATCATTGTTTGTACCTGTATCCCTAGGGCTCAGCACAGTGTCTAGTTCACATAGTAGGCATTTAATAAATACTTCATTGATGGATTAATTATAGATTGATTGTAGAGGGAGTATAGTTTGCTTTAGCAATGAAATCAAAGGTCTGGTTAGAAAAAAATAGCAAATTCATAAGTGGTGTTCCATTTTGTAACTGGGAAAGTTCCTGTAAAAAATAACTACCATTGAAAACAGGGGTAGACTAATTAATTTTCTGCAAGTCTGATTCTCTTATTTAACATATTCTATTACTCTCTCAAGCTTCCTGACCCTCAATAATATTTTTAAAAATGTGCATTTTTACACATTTAAAAAAGTATTTTAAAGATGAGATCTTTTCTTATCTTCCCCCACCTGCTGGTACCTCCCCTCCAAAAAATTATCTTGTATTTGTTTTGCATATAATTTAAATGTACACAAGGAATCTCTCCAGATAGAATTTAAGCTTCTTGATGCCAGGGACTATTTCTTTTAGGTCTGCATTCCCAACAGCTAGGATAGTGCCTGGCACAGTATTTGTTGGTTAGTTGTCATGCACATGGAGATCATTCCTCCTTGATAATATAATAAATTAGAAAAAATATACATATATAGAGTTAATATTGTACTTATTTGTTTCCCTTTTTCCATTTAGTTTTTTTAATACATCATATTTACCATTCTTTTCAGTAAAAAGTAAGCTTCTCCAAAACAGATATGATTTCCTTCTTGTCTTTCTCTTGCCCTTTCCTAACACTGTGCTTTGTCCATAGGAGGTACTGAATGAAGATGTTTAGCAGAATTGAAATAAATTGAATATCTGCTTTCTTTTTCATGCTGTAGTGTTAGTTTTTTTTTCTTGTGTGCAATTCTGAAAGGCTTGATTTCTTTCTTCTTAAGTTGGTGGTCATTTTGTAGGCAAAGAACAACTGGATCTTACTTTTTCAGTTATTTTGGCAATACCCTAGGGTGGAAGCTATTTTAATACCATCTCATCTCTAATTGACTCCTGTCAGAGGTACAGTATTACAGACAGGAATGTTTGTTATTGAAACAAACAAACCATGAGGCATCCTAGATTTGTATGCAAAAGATTTATAATAAAACTAAGTAGCTATTTACTTAAAATATGCCAATTAACTGTTACTAATGTACAACGCACTTCTGGGTTAAGGATGATTGATGGTAACACGTAGCGAAATGTTCTTAAATTGTACTCAGAAAATGGAAATGCACAAAATGGAAAGAACCACCAACTGATAGTACTAGTTACATATTTCAAAACAACACTTATAAATTGTTCTTTTATTGTTCTTTTGGGCTTTTTCTATTCCCTACTTCTATTTCAGACAGGTCAAAACAACACCCAAAAAAAGTTTTGGAGAAGAAAAAATGTTTGAGTGTGAAGTGTATACCATGGACCCAATCTCATTTCCTTACTCAGTGGGAACTGCAGTGCAAGTTTTGCCTGAATGGGGAGAACGGGCCTGAGTCTTTTAAATGCCTGACATTCAGTTTATTGCCATTAAAGAACTAATTAAAGGGAGAAATGACTTCTTCTTTAGTGGAGGAAAGTTGAGTCTTGCTTAGCTAGACAGCGGCTTCTTCATTTGCTCTATTCAGTGTGTTAGAAGATCAGACTATCATCATCGGGACTGAGCCAGCTTGCACAATATGTGTCTTTGTGTGGGTTTCACCAGAGCTGCAATTAGAGGATTTATGTTGGCTGGTCAGCAAAGGGCTGGATCTTCAGGCTGTCTACACAATGATCAAACCACTGTTCTAGCTGGTCAATTCAGAAAACAAATGACCAATTCAGTGGGGTAGTGGTGGAGAGTGGGGAAGACTGGGGAATCAGTTGAGTTGTTTGCTAAATTGAACTGACTGATTGACTCAGATATCAGGTTGTGTGACTCACAGGACCAACTGATACAGTCAAAACATGGGCTCTAGAGACACAGTTTAGACACAACCACTGTGACCTTGGCTACTCCATCAGTAGAGGACTCAATTTAAACAATGAAATAGAATTGCAATTTCAATTTCTTACAAAATCTGAACTTTAAATAACCTGCTTTCACCATTATTATGGTTGTCATTTTGATGGACACAATCCTCAGCTAATATCTGTGTTGCCCTTTCCAATGAAGAGGACATTGTGAGGTATTACACAGACTTAAACTCTTTCTTGTCTGGCATGGCTGTGGGACTGGATGTTCTGTTTAATCAAATCTCAAATATTCTGGTTAATAATGAGTGATCATCTCTGGGGCCCAACAATTTTTGGAAAATTGGAATACAGTAAAACTTAACGTTGAAAATGCTATCGTAATATTTCTTTGAAGATTCAGAAGGGACTTCATAAACTTGTAATACTGTAGTGGCCTTGTTATGAACATCAATAATCACTGTACTAATGAAGTATGGACATTCCAGTTAATATACATTCTTGGTTGATAGAATGCCAGATAAACTAATTTCATCATAATGTGAATATGTTGTTCCCTGGGGAGAAGAAAGGAAAGTACCTTATAAAGGAAAATATAGAATGATTTAACAAATATTCTTGTAAGACAGATCCCCCAGTGAAACTTCATTAAAAGCTGAAGGTTTTCAGAGACTAAAAGACAAAGATATTGAAAGGTAAAGAGGGAAGCCTTCAGATGCAAATAACCCATTCCCCTTTCTAGAAGGGGGGGCAGGTAGATGGCACAATGTTGGACCTGTAGTCAGGAGGATTTATCTTCCTGAGTTCAAATCTGGTCTCAGATAAACTGTTTGATGCTGGGCAAGTCACTTAACCCTATTTGCCTCAGTTTCCGTGTCTGTAAAATCAGCTGGAGAAGGAAATGGTAAATCACTTCAGTATCTTTGCCAAGAAAACCTCAAATGAGGTCATGAAGAGTAGGACAGGACTGAAAAAGACAGAAAGGACAACATCCCAGAAGGATGGAAGACTTGAATACCTTAATTGTTTTTGAAGAGGTTAGCAAGACAATAAACCTGCCTCTGGGGGATAAAATGCATTTACAGAGTAGCCCATAGTCACTCAAATACATAAAGTAATGCAGTAAGGGAGGTGGAAAAGTATTTGATCATACTAGCAACACAAGTTTGTTCACAGAGGAAAGGAACTTTTGAGCAGGAAGAATTTGTGGAAAAGAAGAGGCAAGTCTTTTCCCATTTTGTGATAAGAGGTGAGGGACAACCCCAGCACCAAGGGTCTGAGAGAGACAAAGAAAATAATCTTCTGCCAATCATAAATTGAGTTGTTGCTCTCGCTGAAAGAACTTTGTAGTACTCTAGCAATATAATGCTGCACTTGAAGACATCTCAGAACCAGAACCCCTCAGCCCTGCCAGTGGCTGAAGATAGAAAAAGACTACAACTGCCCAGTGAAGAGCAAGCTCAGCTGAGTCATGGAGTGAAGGCCCTCTGGAGAAAGAAAAGACATCAACACCCTGAAAAAAGTGGGCCCCTTGTTTTGGGGATGGGACATTATTTGCAATTACTGTTGTGATGCCCTTTGAGTAAATGCCTTTGCTAAAGGCCTGAGACTGTTGTCTCCAAATCCAGTTATCATTTTTAAATTGAGGGAATGAGTTGTAAGTTAAAATCAAGTCCTATGTGGATGGCAAGAACTTTGTAGAGAAAAATGTTGATGTTTGCAGGTATATTTATTTGCGATTTATTTGGTGACAAGTAGGAAAATTTCAAATCTTATCAGTTAATGTTTATTGAGCGTTTATTGAGCATATAGTCTATGCCTAGCAACATGGACCACCATTACCAATATTATTATGAGTTAGACATAGTTGGTTTTCACCTTTCCTTTCTGTGCCTCTTTTCCAGCTCATTGCCACCCATTCCCCTTGGTTCTTTTTTTCTCCATTAGTTTTTCAATCTAAACTTGTTCTCAGCAAAAGATCTGCAAAACTCAATCACACAGAGCTGTAAGTAAACTGGATAAAGCTTAATGTTTTACTCCATAGAGGCAAGGTTTCATTATTTTAAAAGAGGGATTCTTAATCTTTTTTTTTTTTTTTTAGTTAAGGACCCCTTTGGCAGTCTGGTGAAACCTATGGTTATCTTCTCAGAATAATCTTTTAAAAATGCATAAAATAAAATACATAGGAATACAAAGGAAACCAATTATATTGAAATAAAATGATTAAAAATTAAATGCAGACCCCAGGTTAAGAATCCTTGACTTAAGCCAAGGAATAAAACTCTTCTTATGGACTATTTGCTAAATAGGAAGAAATTTGAGGATGTTTGGGCTCTTTTAGTCCAGTTACATAGCTTAGTATGTAGGCAGCTACCTACTCTGCTGTACATGGCCTCACCATTTTAGTCCTAGACTCTATAATATATTGTGATACACACACATCCACACACACACACACACACACACACACACACAAAACACTCAGTGCTTAAGGACAACACAGTTTCAAAAACAATGCAAGATTTTCTTTGGGGTAACTGAGGAAAATATTCAGTTCAAGTTGGGTTATTTAAGACTTCCTTCCAAAAATAAGCTTCTGTTGGGTCATTTTGGACACAGGCCTTCACTTTTGAATGTTAAATTAAATACAGCTACAAACTGATACCAAGCAATATTAATGTACCAAGGACTTTAGTTTCTTTAAGATCTTTCTCTTTTATGGGCAAGAAAATCATTGAGATTCTCTCTCTCTCTCTCTCTCTCTTTCATTCCTAACTAACCTTAAGTTCTTTCAACACTTGGTCCTTTCAACACATGCCAACTTTTCTGCCAGCTAACAAAGCCCAGGTGGCTCAATCTCCTCTCCAGGTTTTTCTTTCCATTCTGGGCAGAGGCATGGAAAAGGACAACCTTGGGGCCAAAGGAATCATGACCAAAGAGAGCTGACATTCACTTCCATGTAGAAGGTTCCAACCCAGACCAGACTGTGGAAATAAGGATACAAGTCAAAGTCCTCACAGGCTTCATTTTGGCACAAGTAAAATGAAATGTTTGGAGACCTACATTTATTGAATAATAGTATTTAGAAGTTTCTCATTAACCTTGGGATACTCAATTAGTTCATACCAGCATTTCAGTTCAAGTTCTAGTTTTACCAATGGTGGTGTGGCTCTATTTAGAATCTACTGATTTTTCCATTCCCATTCAAAGTAATTTTTTAGGGGTTGTTTCAAAACCAATAATTTAATCCACATTCTGCTAAGTTTTGGAAAACGAATGCCCTACACAGATGTGTGTGTGTGGGGGGGGTTATGTTTTTTTTAAATCTGATTTTAATTGGCAAGCCCATTTGAAAAAAAAAAGAATGCAATGAAAAAAATACTGTTTTCCTTTTGTGTTTGTCTTTTTATCTTTTCCTACGCAGAAGTGAAAACATGTATGTATTAAAAATAATATTTTTAAACAGATATTTCTTTAGTGTTTCACTTTGATAATGAATGACTTTTTTAAAATAAAGTTTGAATCATCTAAATACTTTATGTTTGAAAAATCCATAGTGAGTGTGTTTAGCATGATTTTATTTTCTTCCATTAGTATGCACCATCGTATTAACACATGTTAAGTAAGGGGCAAGTTTTAAATATACATGCTTTGGTGGCTAAATCTGTCCTTAGTTTTGTCTGGGCAAAAAGATCATTGACTTTTTATTAGACTACATAAGCTAGGGAGAGTTAAATATGCTTCTGAAGCAACATCGAGGGAGATTTCTGGGATCAGTTCACTTTTCTAAAGCAATGATTTAATTTGGTAAATTTAAAGACATGTATTGGGGGCCTTCTTCATATTGTCTACATACATTCAATTAATCCAACAAAAAATTTCAGGCAATTACCTAAGTATGTAACCTACATGAAACCAAATTTCCATATTGCCTGTATTTTTGATGAGATTTAAGGCATTGATTAGATGTTTTGGCTTTGGGTAGACCCAGTCATATAGTGAGAGTTTTCTAGCTAAGGGACATTTTTCTCTCCTTTATTCATTCCCCAAATGAGGAATTAAATATTTCCATTCTAGACAAAGTGTTTTCCAGCTAAACTGTAATAGATTGTGTATTTTAAAACAACATTTTCATTCTTTCTTCTATTCACCTGAACAGAACTTAAGAGGCTGCTAGAGATAAAGTGAGATGGGAAAGTGAAAACTCTCCAGCTATAGTCCATTGACAGACAATCAGGAAGGTTTTACAAAGAGTATCCCATATTATTGTAAGGAAGAGGGCTGTCCTTGTGTGTGTGGCTTCAAGAGAGACAGAATAGACATCCTCTAGTCTCTCATCCCTGTACCTTTCTCCAAGCAAGACTTTAATTCCTGCCAGGAGGGGAAGCACACAGGACAGAGGCCACTCTGCTCTCCTCAGAGAGAGGGGATATGAGGCTAGATGTATATCTATCTATTACTTAAAATATTGTTAGTCTAGGGGATATGGGCAGGTTCCATCTAACTTTTGATTGCTTTGTCATTTGTGGGAAGAGGAAAGGGACCCCGAGCTCCATATCCAAGGTTTGACCCCTTTCCCACCAAATACCAGTTCTACATTGAACACACATAGAGAATAGCAAAGAAACCCATTTATCCAAATCATAGCAAAACAGAAAACAAAGAAAGTATAAATGCATAGGAGAATTTTACCAGATAATACAGAGTGAAGTAGCTCTCCCATTGGGAATGAAGTAACTCAGCTTAACCAAGAGAGAGGCACCTGGATCTCACCCAAGGGGAAGCTCCCTAAAGTCTCCAGTATAGCAAACTGGGTTGTAGAGACATGACAGAGACTATCAGTTCCTCCTATCTCATCCTAGAATCTCTTTCCTTAGAAACCTGAAGCAAAGTTGAAGTTGGCTACTTCCATCTTTGAATATATGCTACTTGATGCTTGAAGTTTCTGAAGAGTCCTGAAGGGGAATTGGCTTTGAAAAGTCTTAAAAGGGATCTCACAAGGAACCCTTATTTGGAGAATAGTGAAGGGGACAGACAGGTAAAGGCTGGATCTCTCTCACCTGTGTTCTACCCCTCATTCAGGACAAGGCATTCATCTCTGGCAATAAGGAGGGAGTCCCATACCAGTAACGTCTGGGATAAGATGATACTTTCTAACATGGGGACTCATTTTAAATAGAATCTATTTAATTCAAATCAACTGAGCAAATAGTTATTCAGTACCTACTAAATACCTATACCTCAAGTCATTCCAGAATATCCTGAGAAAACATATTTTAGTAGAACTGATGCCTCCATTAAATGCGGCCATGTCTTCATATTTGGTATGTTGTAATTTGAACCTTAACTTTTAAAGAAGTCCTACAGTAGCATAGACAATAGGATCTTGTTAGTTGATAAATGTTTATTGAGTGCTTCCTGTGAAGAGAATCTCTTGGTGGGGAGTGGGAGTGCGGTGATGTCAGAGTCAAATTCAACTCAAAGAACTTTCTTTTTAAAAAAATATAATTAGAGAAAAAATATATACCTATGAATGATAATTTCATTAAATGTTTTATTTATTTCAAAGTGCTTAATGTACATTATCTCATTTTCTTCTTACCACAACTGTCAGAAAGAGTAGGTATTTGCCATTTTATAGAAAAAAAAAACTGAGGGACAGAAGGGTTAAATAACTGGCCTTATAACACTGAGTTAATAATCATAGCCCCAGAACCCAGGTCTCCTAGCTTTCATCCCCAAATTATGCAAACTCCCCATGAATTAACATAGTTATAAACTAGTGTATAGGTAAGCAGCATAATATAATGATGTATTTAACTGCACAAGCTTGGAGAACAAGTTTTCTTGTTGGGATAGAGACTAGACCTGTGATTTCCCTGGCTAGGAAACTTTTGGGAGTGAAAACTCATTCTTCTGTAGACTAGCACCTTCTTTGTGACTTAGTCTTATAGAATTGCCTAGAGCACAGAAAGGTGAGTGACCAGCCTTGGGCCATATACTTCGAATGTGTCAGAAGTGGAACTTCAACCCAGGTTATCCTGTCTCCAACGTCAGCTCCCACTTTGTTAGGGTGACTTCTCTTTGTTGTTGAGTCCCCAGAAGCTTGCTGACTAAGCACAAGGAGGGGCCATTTAAAAAAGCAAATAATGATTGGTTCAGAGGCTGAGGAACTATGGGCTCTTTGCTCTGTATTCAACTCAGCTCAGCTCAGCTCAGTTCAGCTCATACAAGAAATCCCAGGAGTACTTTACTCTGGAATTTTTTTTTTAACTAAGAGCTGAACTCAAAATGTCTTAAATTAGCAAAGAATTCAGCATCAAATGTTTCATTTTTCCCTTATATGGATTGTTCCCAAAACTCCATCTAGGATGCCACACACTTTCTTCATTGTATTCATTTGTGATCATAGGCAACATAATTCTTAACTTGGATTTTGTTCAGGGGAAAAGTCAGAACAAAAACACCGAAGGCTTTATTTTTCTCTTCAGTTCTACAGATTTGATTGTATTCAGGTCAGGGTTAAGTTGAAAATGTTGTTCATTTGGGAGGAAGAAATGTCAGTCTATTAGGTGATCAAATTTTTAGATTCAACAAAATCTAGGGAAACGTTGTAAACTATCTTAAAGGCATTATGAGGTAAGTGGAAAAATAAGACTGGATATATTGTATTTGAAATGACATTTAGGCATTTAAATATTTATTTTTAATTTTGATCTGAACTTTGAAGCAGAAGCAGATTATTCTAGCAGGAGGGCAAGCATGTGTCCACTATACTGGATTTTGAAATAAAAAAATTGTGTAAACCAATAGGAATTCTCAATAGGTGATTGTGAATTCTCCACATGGTGATTGACAGAATTCTCCACATGGTGAGTGGCAGAAAACAGCTACTACTGAAATATTTCATTGGTTAAAGACCTCTTGCTCCCACCACATCTCTGCCTCAAGGAAGGAGACCCTGATTGGGGTCATTTTAGACCAAATAAGGTCCTAGGCAAGAAATATCTTCAACCTCCCCTCCTTGCTATACTCTTTGGAATGCCGACCTAGAAACACAATTTACCTGCATGATTATGTTTCCAGCATCTGACTGTGAGTTTACTTATCTATCTATCTCACTGCATTGTCCTTTCTGGTATTTCTGGCTCCATACTAATTTTCACTCAAATTCATTGTTCGTGATTCTACCAAAGTCATCTTCTTCATGCAGTTGGTGGCACAGAGGATTGAGGACTGGACCTGAAGTCAGGAAAATCTGAATTTAAATTTGACCTCAGACATTTTCTATGTGTACGACCCAAGTCGAATCACTTCACCTCTGTTTGCCTTTATTTCCTGAGCTGTAAAATGGGCTTAATAATACCAGCCTCCCAAGGTTGCTTCTGATGACAGAAAGTAAAGAGGAAGTGCATCTCTTGATGAGAGTGAAAGAGGAGAGTGTAAAAGCTGACTTGAAGTTTAGCATAAAAAAATTAAGATCTTGGCAACTGGTCCCATCATTTCCTGCCAAATAGTGGGAGAAGAAATGGAAGCAGTGTCAGATTTTATATTTTTGGGCTCAAAGATCACTGCAGACCAGCAACTGCAGCTATGAAATTAAAAGATGCATGCTCCTTGGAAGGAGCATGATGAATCTGGACAGCGTACTAAAAAGCAGAGATATCACCTTGCTGACAAACGTCTATATAGTCAAAGCTATGGTTTTTCCAGTAGCAATGTATGGCTATGAGAGTTGGACTATAAGGAAGGCTGAGTACCACAGAATCAACACTTTCAAATTGTGGTGCTGGAGGAGACTTTTGAAAGTCCTCTGAACAGCAAGGAAATCAAACCCAGTCAATACATAAAGATATTAATTTGTATTATTTACTGGAAGTTCAAATGCTGAAGCTGAAGCTTAAATACTTTGGCCACATAATGAGAAGACCTGACTCATTGGAAAAGACCCTGATGTTGGAAAAGATTGAAGACAGAAAGGAAAATGGAAAGGCAGAAGATGAGATGGATAGATAGTATTATGGAAACAAGAACATGAACTTGGACAGACTTTGAGGGATAGTGGAGGATAGAAGGACCTGGATTGCTATGGTCCATGAGGTCATGAGGAGTTGGACGTGACTGAATGAACAACAACAACTATGAGATAATATTTGGAAGGCATGAAGTGTAGTGTCTGGCACATAAAGGTGCTATATAAATGCTTATTACCTTTCCTTTCTTCCCTTCCCTTCCTTCACCTTCCCTTTCTTTTTTCCTTTCCTTCCCTTCTTTTACCTCATGTACTACTTTGGCTATGTCATTGTACCATTAAAAATACTGAGTGGCTTATCGGAGCGTTCATAAGATGACTACAAGTCCCTTAGCTGAGCATCCTAGACTTTCCACAATATGGCTCCAATACAAATTTCCAATTTAATATCACACTACTTTCCTTCACAAACTCTACATTTTAGCCAAATGAGACAAACAACCATTCCCCAGTTTAGTCTTGCCTTCTCTCTTCTCTGTACTTTTTTCCATGTTGCAACCTTTCCTAGAATGGACTTCTTTTTACGCCATCCCTGTTGGTTGGAATCTTTCAAAGCTCAGGATAACTCTTATGTGAAGACTCCCTTTTCCCCCTACCTAGAAGTATTCTCTTCCTTCCCAAATATTTCATGCCTCTCTGATCTCTCCTCCATATTTACACTCTTCTAACTTGTATTACCTTAATGCATGTGTCTTATCTCTGTACCAGAATGTAAAGTCCTTGAGAGCAGACTATGGGACTGTCTGTCTGTCTATCTATCTATCTATCTATCTATCTATCTATCTATCTATCTATCT
>NW_020954552.1:6895330-7013211 GCF_900497805.2 Vombatus ursinus | reverse complement strand
TCTATCTATCTATCTATCTATCTATCTATCTATCTATCTATCTATCTATCTATCTATACCCTTTGAGCCTAGCACAGTGCTTTGTGTATAGGAGGTGCTTAATGAACTTTTGTTGAATTGAACTTTATTAAACACGATGATAATAATAGCTAACATTTCTGTAAAGCTGGGAGGTTTGTAAAGCACTATACACGTATTAACTCATTTGATTCTCATAACAATCCTGTGAGGTAGGCTCTATTAATATCTTCATTTTATAGAAGAGGAAACTGAGGCTGAGAGATGTTGAGTAACTTGCCTAAAGTCAAACAACTAATAAATGTTTGAGGTTGCATAACTCTTCCTGACTCCAAATATATCATCTATACTATGATGTCACCTGGCATTCATACACACTTGGAGTTAACCTTGCATGTGGGTGGGCAGTATGGTCATCCAACCCTCTAGTGCTCCCACATCCCCTGCCTCAGGAAGCTGCTTGGATTATCTGCCCCTAAGACAGATGTTTGCCCCAGCCATGGGACCAAGACAATCAGGTGACTGTAATATTCTCCTGTTGACACATAGCAGAGTCACATTATGCCTTATGGCCAGTCGCAGTAGAACTAAGAAGAAGAGGTGAAACTTGGATAAATTTGATCTAGGAGACAAAATAGTAAAGTAGGTAAACTTTCTCATAATTATCCCTTCTTCTCTTACTGAAACCCATTGTTTATAGTAATGCTCTCTGATGGTTTACAGTGATGCCGAGAAGTCAAAGGAATAAATGAATGCCTTCTAATATATTGATTTAATTGAGTTAAAATACCCTTAAAGAACACCAAAACACCTTTATTTTTTTTCTTGTTGGTTTTTGAATCAATTCTCTTTCACATAATCTAGGTACACAACATCTTAAGGAATGATGTTGGCCAAATATACTCAGATTCAAAAGGGCATTTAGTAAAGTGTCTCGTAAACCCCTTGTGGTCATGGTGAAGGAATAGAGATTAGAAGATAGGTAGATTCAAAGCTTGTTGAATGATGGTACCCACAAAGAATTGATGTCAGGTATTAATTTCTCCCTCTTAGTTCTCTTGCTGCCTCTCTAAGTGTTCCCTTGCTAGTTTATAATTGTTCTCCTAATTCCACCCCAGGTGTCCTCCAAACCTCTCTCCTATCTCTATAACTCTCTCTTTCGGTGATCTCTTCTACTTCTAAGTCTTCAATAATAACCTCCTCATAGATGATTCATAAACATATATATGGATATATCTCCTGATATCCTTTCTGTATACTGACAAATCTCTGAAAATCCCTGATTTGTATTCTAAAAGTACATTTTTGTGAGGCTACTCCTCGGTTCAAAAATCTTTATTGACTCCCCATCATCTACATGATAAAATCTGAGATCTTTAGCCTAGATCTTATGGCCTACTGCAATTGAGGCCCAGCTTCCTTTGCATCTCTATCTGCTGCTCTGAGTTCAGAATAGGAAGAAATTGTTTTTGGCTCAACAGTTGCCAAACTGATCTACTCACTGTCCACTGCACAAGCCTTATGTTTTCCTACCTGTAAGCCTCTGTTCATGTCATTAGCATTTCTATAATGCCATCACTCTGTCTCACCCAAATCTTTATCAGTATCCTTTAAATCCAACTCAAACCTTATGTCCTCTGGGATTACTTCCCTGACCACTTTTCCTGGAAGTTATCTCTCTCTGTATCTGTCTCTCGCTGTCTCTCACTGTCTCTCTCTCTCTCTCTCTCTCTCTCTCTCTCTCTCTCTCTCTCTCAAAATCCCTACTCTTTTGTCCCTACTCAAAATGTCCTACTCTTTTAAGATCCTCTATCATATACTCCCCATTCTACAGATGATGAACCTAAGGTTCAGAGAAGTAATTTGCTCATTGTCACAGAAGTAGTACATGTCAAAACCAAGACTTGAACTCAAGTCTCCTGACTGTACCCAGTGCTTATATTCTAATACACCTTGCTTTGTCAGTAGAAGATATTTTTTTTTCTTGGATATGTGATGCATTCTGTTTTCATCACACCTAGCAATAGCATGTGCACTAAAAAGGATGTTGAAGAATCAGTCATTTTATTCAACAAGAATTTATTAAGTGCTTACTAAGTTCCAAGCCAGCACTGGGAATACAAAAAAAGCAAAAAATGGTATTAGTTTAATCCCAAGATGGACCAAGGAAGTTATTTGATTAAAATTATAAATATTATACCTTGAGGGTTTTTTTAAAGGATCAGCAGTTTATAGAAATTGCTTTTAAAATGCAATTGTGTACTTATAGCTATAAAGAATATATTGTAAAGAAGTATGATAATACAGATGATGCCTCAATTGAGGAAGGGGAACATACAGAAGGAGAGGTAGAATTGTGAAGGAATGACCTTCAAATGATCTAGAGTTGTGAGGTATCCATTAAAAACAAAATCTTGAACAGGAAGAAAGTGGTTGAAATGGGTTTCTCTACTTGGATGCCTTACCGGCTCCACAAAATCAACACGTCCTAAGCCAAACTCATCTTTTTTTTAAAACCTGTTCTTCCTTCTGACCTCCCTATTTATGTTAATATGCCACTCTTTTTGTCTTGCAGGCTTGAATCTTTGTTATCTTGGTTTCCTAACCCTCTCCCCCATCCAATATCCAATTAATCACTAAGGCTTATTGATTCTATATGCACAGTGTCTTTCGTATCTGTGCTCTCTTCTCCATACTACTACCCTAATTGGGATCCTAATTAGCTTGTGTCTGGACAACTTCAATATTCTCCTAAATGGTCATCTTAATTCTAATCTCTGTAACCCTTCAATCTGGCCTATACCCTATAACCAAATTATTCTTAATACAAATCTCGTATTGGGTTCCACCGTCACCTCCTTAAAGCCTTACATGGAGTCACATTGTCTACCACATTAAATCCAAACTGAGTCCTGAATGCCTTCATTTGAAGCCAATCTCCTTTTGGATTTTATCTACAACCAATCCATTTTATCAATTTGCCTCCTAATTGAGTTTTTGTTTCCCAAGTCTGTCTTCTTTCCAATCAAGTCTTTATTTAGCTGCCAAACTACCTAAAATGCAAACCACCCAAGAATTTAATAAGCACCTAATACGTGTCAGGCATTATGCTGCACACAAGGGTTACAAAAATAAAAGTGAAAATGCTTCTTGCCCTTAAGCAGCTTACAGTTTAGCCAGGGAAGACAACATGTACATATATAGATATATACAAACACAGATATATACACACACAGAGGCACAAGGAGATTTAGGGAGGCACTAGCAGCTAGCTAGGGGATGGGGAATGTGAATCACAAAAGACCTTATGGAGGAGATGGAGCTTAAGTCGAATTGGGAAGAAAACTAGTAATGAGAGATGGGAGTAGAGAGGGAATACATCCCAGGGCATGAAGGCATGGGATAAAGTTCTATATATGAGATAAATGTAATAGGAGTAGTTTGGCTGGATCATGGTATGTGTAGAAGGGAGTAATGTGTAAGGATGCTGGAAAGATAGGTTTGGGGCAGGTAATAAAGGTCTTTCAATAATAGCAGATGACTTTATATTTGATCCTAGAGGTAAGACAGAAGCACTGGAATGTATAGAGTGGGGGACTGACAAAATCAGATTTGTATTTTAGGAAAATTAGTGGGGATATGTGGAGTGTCAAAGAATAAAGGGTAAAAAATGACACTAAGGCTATGAATGTGGGTAACTAGAAGAATGATAATGCTTTTTTATAGAAATAGGGGAGTGACAAGAATGATCAACTTGGGAGGAAAGATAATGAGATAAATTTTGGACATACTGAATTTGAGTTTTCTTTGGGGCAATCCTGTTTGAGGTGTCCAAGAAGCAAACTGGTGATGTAGGACTAGAGCTCAGGAGAGAAACTAGGACTGAAAATAAACACCTGGGAGTTATTAGCATACAGATGAGTATCACACTCAGGGGAGATGATGAAGTCATTAAGAGAGAGTATAATGCAAGAGTTCTTAACCTGGGGTCCAAGATTTCAAGGGGCCTTTCAATGTGAATGGGAAAATATTACATTTTTATTTTCTTCCCTAACTTCTAACTGAATTTTAGCATTTCCTTCAATTATTTAAAAACACTAATCTTAGAAGTGTTCCATAGGCTTCACCAGTTGGACAAACAATCCATGATACTGATACATGAAAGTTAAGAACCCCTCTTCTACAGAGAAAACAGGTCCCAAGACAACTCCTGAAAGTGTACTTATAGTTGGGGAAGGTGCAAAGGAGATTCAGAGTGAAAGATCAGACAGATCCGCACTCTGTTGTCATGCTGCCCAGAGCTTTAGCACGGCTGGTTTTTCTTCCTAACCACCATCTCCAATCCCAGCACTCCATACTCAACTCAACTAAGACATTGTTATTCTGAAACAGAAAGCAGGTAATTCAGATACATTGTGTTGGAGAGAGTGTGATCTTCCAGCTTTTTCTCATTGCTCACTTAATACTGGTAGACACTGTATATGTGGTTACTAGTTTGGGGAAGCACAATGGGCTTATGGGAACCATCCTAGGGATCATGTGCTCTGAGATGCCTGGAAACTTCTTGGAGACTCCAAGGACATGTTGCCTCACAGTTCACAGGCTGTTCTCATGAATCATCAATCAAATCACTAACTTAGCTCTGAGGTGATTTCCTGACCCAGAAATAACTGCTTCAGGTTACATCTGCCACCTACAACTACAGACTGGAGGAAATCTTCTTCAGTTGGGGAACTTACCTTTTTCCCTTTGAGGCAGCTGCTGGTGCAGTGGAGAGCATTGGACCTAGGGTCAGGAAGAGCTGAGTTCAAATCCAGCATCAGACATTAGCTGTTTGTCCCTGGGCAAGACATTTAACCTCTATTTGCCTCAGCTTCCTCATTTGTAAAATGGGGATAATAATAGTGCTTACCTCACAGGGTTGTTGTGAAGATCAAAAAAGATATATTTGTAAAAATGCTTAGCACTGTGCGTGGCACATAGTAGATGTTCTATAAATGACTATTTCCTTCCCTTCCCCTCCCTTTCAGCCCCATGGCAACTCCAGACCCTGATAAGTGTGCTCTTGCCCACTGAGGCTACTTGCCAGTGTCTGAACATGTCTTATACTTGACAACCTTTGGTTATATTATTTCCTCTACATGAAATGCCCTTCCCCCTAAGCTCCAGTTGTCTAATTTCTATTCATCTTTCAAAGTCCATCACAAACGACCTTGTAAATATCTTTTGTATTCATTTGGCTAGACACACACATGTTGTTTCCTTCCTTGAGTGTAGGGACTGTTTCATTTTTGTCTTTCTATCACTAGTGCTAAGCATGGTGCCTTGAACATAGTAGATGTTTAATTGATACTTGCTGCTGAATTCCAAGACACATTCCTTGATATTTTAATTTGGAAGCAATCTGATTCCTCTGAACTCCATTAGCACTAGCTGCATATGTTTCTCATTGAACATTCATGTTCTATAGATTATAGGATCATAGGTTTGGAGCTGGAAGTAACCTAAGAGCTTATCCAAACTCTTTATTTTAGAGAAGATGAAACTGATGTCCATATGGATTCAGTGACTGCCCAAGATAGTTGTGTCTTTCTTATCTTCTCATCTAAGTTCTAAAATCCTTGAATGTAGTGTGTCTTGTGCATTTTTGTATCCCCCATAGAACCTAATTCAGAGATTCTTAACCCTTTCTTTTGCCAAAGACCCCTTTGGCAGTCTGGTGAAGCCAATGAACCCCTTTATGCATTTTTAAATGCATAAAATTAAATACATAGGATTGCCAAGGAAATCTATTATACTGAAAGACAATTATCAAAATATTCTAAAAACAGATTGATGGACCCCACTTTAGAACCTCTGTAGTGTATATTCAATAAATATTGTAAGGAAAGGAAATATGAAACCAGAAGAAAATATCAAGATAGGATGAATGTCTCCAAAAGGAGGAGGCAAGAAAAGGACTAGGGTGGATGGCATGGAGGATTCAAAATGGTGGGTCCAAAAAAAGAATTTAGTCATGGCCAGTTATAATAATAATCTAAAACAAAAAAAGATAGGAAGACAAATTCACAGAAAAACACCAAGGTTTCTTAAGAAAGGAGACAGGGTCTATATCATAGTCCATATGGAGGAGATAGTGAGAAAGCAACAATTCTTATAGTCAGAACCAGGGACATCAGTCATCCTTGTGAAGAAGATGGTCTCACTGTTAGCCAAAAGCTTAAAGGATGAGGAATGGCTGAGTGGGTAGGGGTTGTAGTGAGAGTATGAGGATGAATTGATCTGAAGGACCATAGGAAGATCTGATGAATAAAAGAGTAGCAAAGGCAGCTGAAAAAAGTGGTGGTTGAGTCCTGTTAAACCTGTGCCATCACCAGCATGCAGTAGCAGCTGTGACAGAGTGCTGAGCTAAGGTGACTGAAATCTGAAACCACCTTGTGAGACACTTCAACAACATCATGTGTGTGCCATCCCCCTCCCAAATCCCATACATGGAAATCAAATTTAGTTGTTCACTCATATTGCCTATGGCTTCCAGAGAAGTCAGACAGAGTGGTGGAAAGGCTGGGGCTTCAGGTTTACAATTGTACTCTGGTCAGGAGCATCTAAGATTGAAAATGATTCCAGTAGAGGCTAAGATAAGGATCACCAAGGCTGATATAGTTATGAATATGACGGTCTCTTGAACCAGGCCTCAGTGTATGGAAAGAGGAGTCCTGGGGGCTGAGAATGGGTGCAGGAAATAGAAGACCTTGTTCTATTTAGTACTTTCTAATCTTAATTGAGTGAGTTTCTTTGGAGGTCAATGGTGGCTCCATTTCCTGGAAGGGAAGGGGAAAATCTATAGAACAAGACAAAAGGTGGGTCAGTTGTTCCCAGAGCTGTGCTGATTTCTTCACAGATCCTGGCAAAGGGTAGAGTTATTTGCTAGAACAAAGCACCCTGTAGCAGGAAGTTGAAGTAGAGGTTAAACTAAACAACAACAACCAAAAAAAAAAAAAAAACCAAAAACAAAAACCCAACATGTTAATTTTAACTCCATTCAAAACCCAGGGAAAATAAAATCAATGTTTACAAAATTAAGATTAAAGGACTGCCAAAAGTCAACTCATTAGGCGGTACTATTTCATGCACTGATCACATTTGTATCTGGTGGTCTTACAGGGTGCGTTTAAAAAACAATCATTGGGAATGCTTGGTCTCCAGTGTGTGACTTAATGATTTGCTACCCAAAACAGTTCATGAGAGGAGACTAGGTCTAAAAACATCCTACCTAAGAGTTTTCCGACTTAGCTTTATGCAGAGAAGGCCCTGTTTGAATATATTGAGCCCTGAAGATCACAGCTCCTGTGGCTTAAAAGCTTTTGCAGATATTGATCTTGACACCGGAGTGTCTCCCCATATCCAGATAAAATAGTGCTGAAGAATAAGACTGAATGCAAAAGGAAGGGGAGGAGGGAAAGGAAGCCAGCAGAAATATACTGACAAGCTTCCCTTCTGTCAAAAGCAGAACTTGGAGCCTCCCAGTAAAGAGAAAGGGTGAAGAGGGGAGACAATGTCAAAGTGTCTCAAGGGTCAGCATTGTCAAGCGAGGCATTGATATGTGAAGGAGAAACACCCGTACTGAACAAAGTGCTATGTGCCAAAAATGGGTGCCTGGGTGGACCTCCTAGAATAAGGCTTCTTAACCTGGTATACACAAAAACTCAAAGGGTCTATAAACTCGAGTGGGGGAAAAATACATATTCATTTTCACTAACTATGAACTGATATTTAGCATTTCTTTTAATTAGTTCAAAACATCCTGAGAAGGGTTCCGTATGCTTCACCAGAATCCCAAACTGTGGCGTAGCACACAAAAAAGTTAAGATCTCTTGTCCTAGAAGCATAGAGTGAAAGTCTAGAATTACTGTATTAAGTATTATTAAAGTATTATTAATTACTACATTAAGTAATTTCTGTTATCATTATAATAATAGCTACTAGCATTTATGTAGCACTTTGAAGTTTGCAAAATTTGTATGCATGCATGTGTGTGTGTACATATGCGTGCACCCTCATCACAACCTCGAGTTAAGTAATAACGTTAGCCCCATTTTATAAATGAAGAAACTGAGTCTGAGAGAGGTTAAGTGACATGCCCAGAGTCATATAGCTGGTAAATTTCTGGCAGGATTCAAACTCAAGTCTTCCTGGATCCAAGTCCAAACACTGTGTCTATTTAAAACATCTAGTTTATTTTTGCTTCAAGCTTTCGGAATTGTTTTTTTTGCTTGGCTGCTGTCAGGGTCGGGGGCAGTAAATTATAATAATCCTCATTCAATGTCTTGAAGAGAAGTGGCCAGGATGTCAAAAGTCTTCCTGGGGAAATCCTCTGAAGGTTTCCATGATAGGGAAAGACTCAACTTTTCAATTACAAAGGCACACATTTTAAAGAGAGTTCATTCTGCAGAGAAGGGATGAGAAAGTTAAGTTGACTATTAAATGAAATTTTTTAAAGAAGAGATATAAACACTTAAATGATTTAATAGTCCTTCTCTTGCTTCTTTGGTGAGATCAGTGTATTAAAAAAAGGCAGGTCTTCCTATTTGGCCTGGAAAAACAAAAAAAAAAACAATACAAATAAAGAAGAAACAAACCAAAAAATAGAAATAAAAAAACAAACTTCAATCTCTGGTGGATCAGGAGAGATGAGGAATTGTACACATGTGTAAGAGAGAGAGAGAGAGAGAGAGAGAGAGAGACAGACAGACAGACAGAGAGACAGAGAGACAGAGAGACAGAGACAGAGTCAGAGACAGAGAGACAGAGAAAGAGAGACAGAGAGAGTGAGACAGAGAGACAGAGAGACACACAGAAAGACAGAGACAGAGAGAGACAGAGACAGAGGGAGAGACAGAGAGACAGACAGTGAGAGACAGAGAGCTGTAGTGTCTCTACTGGCAGAACTGTTATCATTTCAAGATGGAGTTGCCCCCCTAACCCTCCATGTCCACTTTCCTCCTCTTAGGGAGTGAGAGGAATTTTTGTGACCCCTTGATAAACTTCAATGGCTTCAAAACTAGAACCAGGAGGAGAATCACAGCACAAATATAGCCTAGCCAAGAGAATCTTAAGCTTGAAGTAGCTACTGGCCTGCAGCAGTCCCTCTGACCACAGTCCCCTTGGGCAGTAGACTTGAACTGTCTTTCAGAGGGGCCCCTGCATAGAGTCTTTGTGCTTCTTCTGGCCAAGAAGCTGTTCTACTCACCAGTACAAACAAACCCCCAGGCCATGGCCTCTCTTGAGAAATGAAATAACCCACTAAAAAAGCAAGCCTCTCCAATGCCACTTGCCTGTATTTTGTGTAGGGTATATTTCAAAAATATCTATCTACTCCATAATCTGAATTCTTCTCAAGTTGTGTGGGCATACAGATTATCTTCAAGACAAGTCAGTCTAGGCCACATAAAGTCTTATAAACAATTTGAATTTCCCACCCAAGCAGAATGCTTGCTGGTCCTGATTCTGTAGCTTAACACAAATGGGTTCTGACCCCTCTTCTCCTCACCTAAAGAATGGCAGTACTGAATTCCATGTGATATTTCAGGCTGATGGTTGAAAACTCTGTAAATGAATTCTAAGTGCTAGGGGTCCTCTGGAAGGGTGAAAGTCATTAGAAGGTAGAGCTACACAGGCAGATAGTAGCACAGACAACTTCATACAAATTGCCACAAAAATTAGGCCAAAATAAACACAACCCTATGTTATTCAGGAGCTTTACTTCCAAATCAGTTTAAAATCCCTAACTAGTCATTAAAGTCTCATATTTTAAAATTAATGCTGATGAAAGTTGATTATTGCCTTTCTGATGAAAAAATGTCTGCCTCCTGAAGAAGTCATGGCTCATATTTCTCGACAGCACAAATGTCACTTTAAAAAAATGTCCCATTTCCTCTGTCCTTTACCAATGACCATACTTTGAACAGAAAAACAGGCTCTTTTCTTTCAAATCCAGAATTAACTATTGACTTTCACAATCATCCCTTCCCCCCAAATATGAGTATTGAATCATAGAATCAGTAGAAGGGACAGCAGAAACATTTAATCTGTTCTCCTCATTTTAAAGAAGAATATTAATAACAGCACTTTAAAGTTTGCAAAGCAATTTATACAATTATCTCATTTTATTCTCATAATAACCCTGGAAAGTTTAATGCCTTGCCAAGGGTCACAGAGCTAGTGAGTATCTGAGTCTAGATTTGAAACTTAAGTGTTCCTGATTCCAAGTCTAGTGCTCTATCCACTGAACCACCTAGATGCCTTTCTCTAGATAGATGATTAAATGGAGGCACAGGAAAGTTAAATGACTTGGCCTAGGGCATACAGGTAGTAAGTAAGCTTTGGAAGTAGGATTTGAATCAAGGTCCTCTGACTCTGTTGTCCTAAGGAGAATACAATTCTCTGAGGTTCAAGCCTGTGGCTTTGTACTGTGCTATGTTGCCTCAATCATGTTTGTGGCTACTGTATTTGGACGTGGTCATGCTAAGCCATTCTCTGCAAAGAATGTGTACTTTGCTTTCACATTTTGGTGTGGAGAGAGAAGATCTTAGGTTCCTGAAGGCTCTGCCAGGAAGGACTGATACATGGTAAATTTCACAGAGTAGAAAAGGTTTCAAGTTTAATGTCAGAAACATAGTGTTTTCCCCACTAAATGCTAAGATGGCCCTTACTAAAAGATTGGACGCTAGGGGATAACATATGTTGGCTATTATAATCCATGCAACAGATACAACATTGAAAAATAGTCTCCAACTCTGTACTTTCTAATCCCACTCTTTTAGGCAATTGGAGTTAAGTGACTTGCCCAGGGTCACACAGCTAGTAAGTGTCAAGTGTTTGGTCTGTGGCTGGATTTGAACTGAGATCCTCCTGACTTCAGAGCAGTGCTCTATCTACTGCGCCAGCTAGCTCCCCCCCCCCCACTTTCTCAGGGGTGGTAGCATACTGGTAGAGAAGGGTAAACTCATTTAATGAATTGCTGGTATTCTTAATATGCTTGTTATCTTTGCTCAATGATCATTGAGTTGACACCATATTGTTATTTGAACTATGAATGAAATGAGTAGACAAAAAGAAGTTGCACATAAATAGGACAGTCACAGTGTCCCCTCAGTTAAGGCAATAAAGATATTTATGTACTTGGGTTCACCGCATGCTAAAGGTAGCAAGGAATGCCATTTAATGGGATGCTTGGTCATTTTTTCTTACAGTTTTCAAAATTGAGAAATAACAAAGAGATCATCTTTAAAAAGAATTGCATTGTTTGCACCAATATTTGTCACAGATGATGAAGCAGAGAAATTCTAGATGGAAATTGACAATTTCCCCAAACACAATCAACATACATGATAAACCTTAGTGAAATCAATGTGATAGTAGGCACAAGGAAGGAAAGTTTTATATATATACATATATATATACATATATATGTATATATATATATATAAAATGGAAAGTATGGTTCAGAATTAAGAAAGTAAAGGCCAAAGGCCTGTACACTACTCGTGAATAGTTTTGTCAAGAAAAAAGTTGGAAGATACCATAAATAATGAGGAACAAACAATGACACAAAAATGAAATTGGCTATATCTTAATGGAAAATGGAACAGGCATCACTTTCAAAATTATCTGCTCGTGTGCAATCTAGTCAAGTGCTGGTCAGAGCAAAGATAAAAATCAATGCCAGGTTAGAAGGAAGTATGAAATTGAGATGATGTCACATGTAATTACAAAAGTCCTGATTTGACTTGTTTAAACCAACTGTCTACCTAAAAAAATAGGAAATTGACAAAATTCAAGATACTGACTTTGGCATCCTTTCTTAGAGATCTTTGAGATGTCCATTCTACTCTGCATCTGCTACCTTGCCTGGTTTCAACTCCACAGAACAAGAAGACCCTCCCAAATCAAGCTCATCATCTCTAATCTCATCACCTTGTAGCCAATTCAAGCCTTCACTTGACACCACCTTTCTCAGCCTCCTCTCTCCTCTGATTGGAGGGATGAGGGGTAGAGTACCAAACTCCTCCCAAAGCCTTCCTTTATAGAGGGGCAGAAATTGGACTTTTAGACTCATTCCACTTCACATCTACTTATCTGCCTGACTTCAGCTGTGGGGAATAAGGCACCTCCTAGTTTCCCCTTCCCCCCTTTCTTCTGCTTCCTTTTGTGCATTGTCTTCCCCCATTAGATTGTAAGCTCCTTCTGGTCAGAGACTCTGTTTTTATTATATTCTCAGTGCTTAGCACAGTGCCCTTCCATAGCAAGCACTTAGTAAATGTTTACTGGATTAGAACGGATTGGATATTTAACTGATGTAAAATGGTTATCATAAAAAGGAGGTTAGAGCAGACCAAACTTAACCTTGCAAAATGAACTCTTTATACCCTTGCCAAGTAGAGTGCAGAGACGGCCAGGCCCACATGAGTTCAGAATAAAAGGTTATTTGCAAACCATGACAGAACAGGAGATGGAAGATTATGAAATATATTGCCTGACAACAAGACAGAGAAGTAATCAAGGCAGCAACAAGCCTGCAGAGGCTATGATTGTGAGATCTGGCTAGATTTTCCTGAGGGCACTTGAAGCTAAAACTGGAAGGAGAATCAAAAGCTATGAAATGGAACAGATATGTTGATATTTCTGGTTTTTTTTTTTTTTTAAGGCAATTGGGGTTAAGTGACTTGCCCATGGTCACACAGTTAGTAAGTGTCAAGTGTTTGGTCTGAGACCAGATTTGAACTCAGGTCCTCCTGACTTCAGGGCTGGTGCTCTATCCACTGCAACACCTTGCTGCCCTGATATTTCTCTGTTTGATTTTAGCCTCATCAGAGATGAGAGTAGGCCTACTACTGCATCTAGATTCCATCACTTCAGTACTGAATGTATCACTCTAGGATTAGCAATGGCACCTAAGAAAAATGATGGATGTGGAGTTGGGTGACCTGGATTTAAGTCCTGGTTCTACCACTTAATGCTAACCTTGGACATTTCAGTTAACTTAATGTGAGTGGACTTCAGTTTCCCCAGCTATAAAATGAAGGGGTTGGTCTATATGGCTATCAGGATGTTTCTAGCTCTATATCTATGATCCTAAGAGCCTTTCAGCTCTAGGTCCCTGATCCTTTGACTCTGTGATCTTAGAGTCCTTAGCTTCCTTCAGGGGTCACCTCCTTCAGAAAGCCCTTTGGATTCCTTCCATTTTTAATTACTTTTACTCTCCTTAAATGACTTTGCATTTACTTGTCTGTGAATATGTTGTCTCAGTCCTCCTTAGTATAGTGATGAGTATCCCTGCCTGTCATATGAGAGACGAGGTTCAATTTCCCCATGGGGAGGGGCAGTTCAGATTCTTTTTTTGTGGGTAGCTAAAGTGGCACAGTGGATAGAGTGTTGGGCCTAGAGTCAGGAAGGCTTAAGTTCAAATCTTGTCTCAGACACTTATCAGCTGTGTGACTCTGGGCAAGTCACTTAACCCCATTTGCCTCTGTTTCCTCATATGTAAAATGGAAATGGCAAACCACTCCAGTGTTTTTGCCAAGAAAACCCTAAATGGGATCATGAAGAGTTGGCCACAACTGAAAAATGACTAAACAAGAACCATTTTCCTCATATGATGTAAATGTCTTGAAGGCAGGGACTGCCTCATTTTAAATTTTGTTTCCTAGTGATTAGACCAGTGCCTTGATTATGGGAAACATGTTATAAATAGTTGTTAAATGGAGTTGAATTCATGTTCTAAATGTATGATCCTATAATCTTCAAATGTTGTTAGGAGAAACCACTAAACTTGGTCAAAGACACACAGGAGAAATCTATGCTTGTGGAATCACAACTTTAAACAGTCTCAGCCATTGTCATAAGTATACACAATTTTTTCAAAGGCAAATCTAATTTCAGAGACAGAAGGGATCACAGAGAATAGAAGAGTCCTCCCACAGTGGAGCTGTACCAGAAGGGAAGACCTAACCCACAGGAGGAAAGTTCCATGGCGAAAGGGTCCTGTGGATGGCAGCTGGGGGTGTTGAACTGAGTGCTCTCAGCTCTGTGGATGTCTATGAATTGGCTTTCTAAAACATTTTTAAGTTTAATTTATGAATTTTAAGTTATTGATTGACTAATAGTGATTAATAGTTAAAAGCTTTAGTAACTGCTATGATTAATTTCTAGGGCTTAAATTTGGATTAATTTTGTATTGGCCTTGCTAGAAAAGTTTGGAAGAGACTTTGCAGGAGATTGTGCAGACAACTGAGACTGGTCTTGCCTCTTGGGGGAGATAAAGAAGATGGATGGAGGATGATTCAACCTGGATAGGAGATGTTTTTCCTAGCACTAGTCTCTCTGGGTATCTGGTTGGGGACTTTCCAAAAGATGTTCAATTTTGTGCTTTTCTTGTTACTATGGATTCTGGAGACCTCTCTTTTGCAAGTCAGCATAATTATGGACCAATCACAATCTGAATTTAATTGGCACCAGTAATGAACATACGTAGCCAAACTATAAAAAAGGTTGCTCTGATTGCAAGATGTATCTTTGGTCACTATGGGGCCACTGACCTCTATTACTTGTAATTGCTAGCCTTGCCAATAAATAATGTTTGGACTTTTGTGCCTCGGTTTCTCCTAATTGCATATTTATCATGACAAATCTGCATTATTAACATTTTCTCCTTTAGTTTTTAAAGTTTAGACCAATGGTGTCAGACTAAAATGTAAAAGGGACTGCTAATGTGTATATAAGGATCCCTGCAGGCTGCATATTGACTTAGCTTTCAAATATAATCTATGAGTTTTTTGTATTTTTTTTATTTTCCTAAATAGTTCCCAATTACATTTTAATCTGGTTTGGGCTGCACTGAGGAGAGTTGTAGGCCTCTTGTGGCCTGTAAGCCCCCCCTCCCCCCCCAGTTTGATGGCAGACAATCAACAAAACAATAAATCAAACCTGGATTTGTTGCATGTGCTGATTTAATAATCAACTTTCTCCAACTAGTAGGAGCCAACTCCAGCACATCCCTGGTGGTCACTGAGGAACTCCCAGTATGGTCACCGTGTAGCAAAGCCCTGATCACCCTGTCCTAGTTATGTCGTTGGACTCAGAGGTGAATTTTTGAGATTTCTCAAAGAGAAGATTTAAAAATAATAGGAAAGGTCCTCTATGACACTATTACCAAATAAGAGTGACCGAGAAGACTTCAATTATTTCCAAACTGCATCCCTACTTTCTTAAGTCTATAAAATTGTTGGGCAACTGGACCATGTACATAACTTGGCTATTTTTTAATGAAAATATGAGCAGGAAAAAGTTAGCTATTTGTAGACAATTCCCCACTATCTGAGAGGTTTGAAGAATAAAAGCTCTTACCTATTATTTATTTTTAAAATAATTTTTATTATCTTTTCTATTTATATCACCTAAATCTCTCTCTCCTCATACCCTATGTGTTCCTCCATCTACTGCTAGAAAAATGCTATATCAATAAGAATTTTTAAGAAAAAAAGAAAAAGATGATTAAAAACAAAATGAAAATTGATTAATACACCAAGAAAGGTATGGCAATATATATGATTTTCCACAGCTGGGAACCTCATCCCCGCCCACATATCTCTGCAAAGGTGTGGAAGGAGGACTCTTCTCAAATCTTTTCTTTGGTGCCAAGTTTATTCTTTGTAATTTTACAGCTTTTACTTTTTATTGTTTTGTGGGTGGTCCTTTCCATTTATGTCATTGAAGTCATGGTATATATTATTTTCCCGGCTCTGCTTCTTCTGAATCTGTTCATATAAGTCTTTCCATGCATCTCTGTATTCATCATCTATGCCATTTCTCATAAACACAGTCATATTCTATTACAAACCTATGCCACAATGTGTTTAGTCATTCCCCACTGAAAGACATTTATGTTTCAGCAACTTATTTTGCTTCATTCTGAATTGCTTTCCTCACCGGTCGTACCCAATTCATAGCTCCAGCAACACTACATTAGTATTCCTATTTTTCCCATATTGATTATTTCTGTCTTTTTTCATCTTTGCAAATTCACTGGATGTGAGGTAAAATCTCAGTGTTACTTTGATTTGTATTCCTCTTATTCTTAGTGATTTGGAGAATACTTCCATATGGTTGTTTTTAAAAATAAACTGAGTTATATCTTGTTTTCATATCACTTTAATTTCCCATTATCTGCCCCCTTCTTAAAAAAAGTAGAAGAGTAAACTCATCAAAATTGACAAATGCATAGAAAAAAATCTGACAATATATGTAATGTTTGAAATCCCTGCACCCCCTGTTTCTGTAAAGGAGTGAGGGGAGGTGCCTGTTAAATTTTTTGGGGGGGAGGCAAAGTTCATTCTTTGTAATTTTGCAACATCCATTCATAACAGTCTGTACTTCTTTTGAAAACAGTTCATATCCTTTGACCTCTTATCTGTTGGGAAATCTGTCTGTTGCTTGTTTATTACAAACAAACAAGTCACATTTCATTCCATAGAGCAAAACTCAGCCTTACTAGTTCTCCTCAAACACATATTAACATCACATAAAATTTCATAACAGATGCTATCATGAAAATAATTTAACTCTGCTGAGCATCAACATCTGCTGAGGCATCAAACAAGGAATCATATGAACAGGGAAGGTGTTCACCAGTCTATAGAGAATGTCCTGTACAAAGTTCAAATAGAGCAGAGATTCCTGTAAGTGGAGAGATTCCCCAGATGCTCTTGTTTGCAGATGACATCGTGCTGATTGCACTGAGCCTTGGAACACTGCAAAGTCTCTTAAATGAGATCCATCGTTCAAAAGAGATCAGCCTATCTGTCCTCAGAAGGAAGATGAATTGGGTCGGAAGCACAATGCTACCCAGATTGTGATATGCAATCAGATGGGCAACTCATCAATTCAATTCATTCATAGGTATATGTTTTGTAAGTGCTGGAGGTGGAATGAGCTGGACCCAGAATTAACTTTTAGGAGGAAGACATTGGGCTGAATCTCATTTGGGTAATTATGCAGCACTTATCAATGATCCCATACTGCTCTTTGCTGCTAAAATCCATCATTTTAAGCCCCAATAAATTTCCTGGTGGTGCTAGATAACTGTGAATCATCCATCATGATGATTTCAGAAGAAACAAAATTGAAGCATGCTATTTGTGGTGATAACTTGTGCTGGAAGACGGGCATGAAAGTTATCATGAAGAACGTGTCTGACTACTCCTATAGTTTGAGTGAGGGAAGAATAAGAAATGAACAGCCCTAATGCTAGACCAACATCCTCACAATATTAAAAGACTTAAGAGAAAACCTAGAGAAAGGTTCTCAGTATGTCGATTCTCTATGGAGCATTTATGAAGAAGATGATAATTGGTCACAATCTATCCTGGTGGAAGAACAAGCCACAGCAATGAAACTAGAGATTCATTAAAGTATTGAAGTACTGAAGGTTAAGTTTTATTAAGGCAAATAAATATAAATTACTTAATAAATAAATGTAAATAACATAATAGCTATAAGATCACATGATTCAGTATATGTAGAACACTTTGCAAACCTGAAGGCCTTCTCTCTGTATATCAGTTATTAATTAATAAGCATGTGTTAAGCAGCCACTGTGCTAGGTGTTGAGGAGTATTAATTGGTAACCTCTCCTACATCAATAGGGCTGTTTATATCTGTGGGAGTAGCTAAAAATTCAGAGAGCCCCTGTGAGACTCCAGCATTGGCATCCCCAGATCCTTTCCACTTTCCTGGAGCTCATGTCTGATCTTCTTAGATAGGTCACATATCGTTGAAGACATTTTACCACTCCTTGCTGCTGGAACTCACCTAATAGAAGAGGTCTGCTTCTTCATAACTGGCACATTGCTTCAGCTTAGACAGTATTTCAGATTCTCTTCTGATTGTTGGTGGAGCTGGTGCATGATACTTATATCGAGGTCAGCACTTCAGCTTCTGCCCATACATTGTGAGTTTCCTGAAATTCCTGGAATGCATTCTCCAGCTCATGCGACTCCCCAACCCCCAACTGTTTGAACATGTTGTCAGGCAGATGGCAGTAGTAATGGTTCTGGTTATTATTGCTATTGTAAGGTGTATGTATACATATGTGTTACACATGTAGGTTATGTATATGTCCACATAGGTTTGTCTTAAAGTGGCACATCGGGAAGTATGAATAGATAATTCTGGAATCTTGTCCACTCTTCTTCAAGGGAGACTTTGATTCCTGAGTGATGAAGAGTAGGAAATTGAAGCCAGGAGATTAGCATACCTCAGTGAGGAGGTATCAGAGTAGAATTATAAATTCTGGTTCTGCTTGTATCATACATTCAAGCAACTTTAATGGTTGCTATTCCTTAAAGGAGAAGGAGTGGCTGAGCTTATACCTGAAGGCTTGACTCCTCTTACCAAAAGTTAGTTATATAAAAGACAACAAATAATAGGAAATAAACCCAGTTATACAGATTGGAATATACCAGATGAGAGAGAGAGAGAGACAGAGAGAGACAGAGAGAGACAGAGAGAGTCAGAAAGACAGAGAGAGACAGAGAAATATAGAGACAGAGACAATGGCAGATAGAAGAAAACAGAGAGAGAGAAGGAGAGGAGAGACAGAGAGAGTCCCTAGTTTACCTAAAGGGGAAATTAGTCTCTAGGGAGATAAGGTGGAAATCACAGCTGTGTAGAGGCACAAACTTCTTTACAAGTCTGTTTGCTTACGGTAACAAAGTTTTTCTTTTTTCTCTATATAGGGGTCTCTCCCTGAAGAGAACCTAGAACCAACCTCATGTGTTTTCTCCTAAAGCCAGAAACAAGACAAAGGTCTTCTTTCTGAGGCTTTCTACAGCTCCTCTCTCACAGGGGCCAGAAGTTTTTAGTGATCATTCTCTCCACCAATAAGAGGAGTCTTCTGCAAATGCATTGGAGCTCGATTTCTGGGTTACGTTATAATTGTTATTATTTCCTCTAATAAAGTTCTACTCAAATGCCTCAAGGTGGAGTTGGGTGACCCTGAATTCTTAGAAGTCAAGCTGATAGAAAACACATTAGGGCCAGTTTTATCAAATTAGAAAGGCTGTGAGGACAGACCTAAGGATGGACTGTTTGTTGTCTCAGGAGTATTCTGGTAAAGTTCAGAGGGGCTAATTTTCATATTAAAGAGAAAGGCCACTGCAACTCTTCATGACTATCTTCTAAGAATCCATGTCAAAGGAAGGAGTACCCATACTAATAGAACTTTAAATCCTGGAAATATTAATGTTAAGTGTGTAATGGCACTATACCTTCACTCAAAATGGTATTTTGAAAATTCTGATTATAGACAAGGTCATAAGCATCCTGGGAAGCATGGCATGTATTTAAACCTTTTGAATTTTAAGAGAAATAAGTTCACTTTTCTGTCAAAATGAACAAATGAAAGGGAAACTGTTGATTACCTAAACAGCCCAAAGTATCATGGACAATTAACCATTAGAGATATATTTTAAAAAAAAACAAGCTACATGATGAATACATATGCTGTAGTAAAAAAAAAAAATCCTAGATTTGTAATAACAATATCTGTGCTCAAAATCCTGACTTTATTCCTTATTTGCCTTGGGCAATTTACTAATCCTCTCTGGATTCCATTGTCTTCATTTAAGGTCCCTTGTAAGGTCAGTAGTACTTTGGTCCTAGTTTCATTAAATAGCCCTGAAACATTGTTGACTTTGTCAGTTTCCTGGATACAACAATACTCACTCAACCCTGTCTATCTCTTATGGTTGTTAGGAATAGGGTCAGGGATGGATCTATGATTTCATTGGTATAGGATGAAACTCCCAGATGGGAAACTCTGTCTATGAAGAATTCAGAGCCTTTTCTGCAATTTATATTCTTAGAAAGTTGCCTAGATTTAGCATGCTGAGAGGTTGAGAAACATGCCCAGAGTCAAATAGCCAGTGTTCAGGAGGTGAATACATTGAAACCAGATATTTCTGGCTCTTAGGCTAGCTCCCTATGCATTATGTACACTACATCTCATAGGATTCTTGAGAAGATCAAACAATCCGCTTCAATGTATTTTGAAAAATACAAAGTACTATATGGGTAGGAAGTTTTCCTCACAGAGGGATTCTCTCACTTGTGCAAGTGGAACAAGGTTTGGCATGACTGAGTAATTTCATCTTTTTCCTTGAAAAGGATGAGGGAGAATTATGAGATAACAATAGCTAATATTTATATGGATCTTTAATGTTTTCAAAGCACATAACAACAACAACAATAACTAGAATTTACAGTAATCAGGGCTGGGGAGCCTGTGGGCCTTGAGGTCATGTGTGGCCTTCTAGGTCCTTGGGTATGGCCTTTTGACTGAGTCTAAGTTTTACAGAACAAATCTTTTTGTTAAGGGGATTTGCTCTATGAAATTTAGATTCAGTCAAAGGGCTGCACTTGAGAACCTAGAGGGCCACATGTGGCCTCAAGGCCGCAGTTTCCCCACCTCTGATTTACATATTGCAACTATGTGTCAGGCACTGCGCTGTGTGCTTTACAAATACTATCACATTTGATCCTCATAGTCCTAAGGTAGATGCCATTAGAGATGAGGAAACTGAGGCAGGCAAGAAAAGAGGCTAAGTGGCGTGTCCAGGGTCTTAGAGCTAGGAGGTATCTGAGGCAGGATTTGAACTCAGATCTTCCTGACTCCGTGTCCAGAGTTCTATTTACTGCACCACATAGCTATTGTATAAGAATCTTAGACTCTTAGAGATGTGATGATTTTCTTCAACCTTCTATTTTTTTAGGTGAGGAAAATGAAACCCAAAGAGATTAAGTGACTTCCCCAAGGTCATTTGGATAGGTAGTCAAAGATTTGGGGCCAGAATCTGGTTCTCTTAATTCCTAGCCCAGAATTGAGTCCTTAGGGGAGTGGTGAATTCTTTCCCACCCTAACCGTGGATACTGGAGCTCTGGTTAGCCTCTGTAGGCCCAGCTTGCTGCATTGTACACGGGACAGGCCGGGCAAGCCTGAAGAAGAGCTGGAGGGCTAGGAGCAGGGTGGAGCCAGTGAATCCAGTTGTACCTCTCTCTCTCTCTCTCTTTTTTTTTTTTCAGAGCACATGCTTGGCGTGCTTTGCTCTCATCTGGTGGGCTGGACAGCTGTGCACGATTAAGGTGTGTGGAGCCGGGCCCCTCTCCCAGTCACTGCACAGCTGTAAGCGTGACCACAGGTGGTGGTCTGATGATTTCTGCTTGTGCATCAGGGTGGCTGAAAAGAGGTTGCAGATGTACAAATGCTCTGTGTGAGGTTACGACACCCAGTTAATTCCCTGGCACTGTTCTTCACTGTCTAGCCTTGCCTGGTCCCCACCCACTTTGGATACTACTAGATCAGGATTCACAGAGTGACTTTACCTCCACCCCCAGTCTTATAAGTGTATGTGTAAATGTGTGACTGAGGAAGCAGGAGTGAGGGAGAGGATGAGGAAGTGTTTAGAAAGATTTCACAAAGTAGCTGAATTTTATGCAAAACCTTGAAGGGTAAGGATAGCTTGGGTGGGGGAAGAGAATGAGAATGTGGAGCAGTAAAGAATAAAGCAAGAAGAATACTAGAAATATTTGGATGTTGTTAATTATTGTACCACTGATGAAAGAAAAAGAGGTTAAACTAGAAAATTAAAAAAAAAAAAACCTCCTATCTACATATAGGGAGAGAGATAATCTCTTTGATTTCCTCGGAATAGGGAACTTGTGGTTGAGAAAGCTACTTCTTCCCAGGCAGGTAGGCAGATTTTCTGAAACTTAGTTGCCTAGGTAGCCCTTCTTAAACTATGGGTCATGAGCGGAAAAAAGTTTAAGAAGCCCTGGCCTAGAGCACTGAGAAGTGAAGTGATTTGTGTGGGGTCACACAGCCAATATTGATCAGAGTCAGAAGTTGAGCCCAAGGCTTCCTGGCTCTGAGTCTGGAAAGCTCCAGCTGCATGGGAGGTAGCCAGTCCAGTAGAACAGGGTCTGATTCCCCTTGCTACACAATTTGTTCTCGAGTGATGTATTGTCGTACGGAAGTGACTCTGGGGTCTCAATGGCTATGCCTGCAGAACGCAATCAAGGGCTGGGGAGTCTACATTCAAATTCAGGCTTTTTGTATACAAATATGTATGTCCAAGTGCTTTTCATATGAGGACCAGTCTAAGAAATGGAGAGTGGTTCATCACAGCAAAGTTGGACACCATGTGATATTTTTTTCATGAAGAGTAGTTATGATTCTATGATCTTCTAAGGCATGAAGGTGGATCAACCACATTGAAGAAATTATGAGTCTTTTGAAATAAACTCTGTACATAGTCATGGAATATTGAGACTGAATATTGTTCCTAGATATTGAATGTTACCGTTAAAAGATAAGAAGCAAAAACTATAAAATAACTCTTCCAGTGGTTTATGATGTCAACTTGAAATGTCTGTATTTTTCTACTACTTAGAGTAGAACTAGAAAGTGAGATTATCTCTGATGTAGCCTATTCTCTGTTGTTTAAGTCAGATCAGTAAGTGTTGTTAAGTGCTTACCATGAGCCAGACACTGTGATAAGCACTAGGGTTACAAAGAAAGGCAAAGCAGTCCTTGCCCTCATCGAGCTTAAATTTTAATAGAGGCTTAATGTATAGCAATCTTTTATTAAATACCAAATATCTGAATATCTGAAAAAAATGAAAAAAAGAACACCCATCTAACTTGTCACAGTTAAAGAAGTACTTCTCAAATAGAGGAAAGGCAAGCATTTTAGGTCAGAGGTCATAAGGACAAATATGTTTGAATGACTTTGACGGGAAGCTCCTTTCCAGTGAACGTAGAGTATGTTGTCCAGATGTCTGGAGTTATACCTGCATCACTTCTCGTCTATCTGTCATCAGTTTAAACACAGGATGTGCCATGACTGACAGATAATCTGGAAGTAACCTGCTTATCTTTAAAGAGCTGTAGAAGAAATTCGGGAGTTCTAAGGAACTGAATGGCAAAGAGAAGCATGGAACAAATAACAAAGGAAGCAGGGAAGGAAATATCACACACACACACACACACACACACACACACTTTCCCATTCACACACTACCCACAACCTGTAATAGCCGGATATGCCACTTTGATCTGTTAAGTATATGTGGCAGCCATTCTTTTTCCAATATGTCCATGGCTCTTCCTTACTTTTTTGAAGAGCCACAGAGGGCTTGCATATTTTAATTCAAGGTAGCATTGTGATATTCCGGAAGCCAAGGATAGTTGCTTTATAGCCTTCATAAACCACTCATAAGAGTTTCATACTCAGCTGCATGTGATTATGGTACTGTATATCTATCTCTCTTCTCTTGATAATGTATCTGAGATTTATCCTACACTAAAAGCCCGATGATGGAGGGTTCATCCTGCACAGCCAGGATAATGTTACCTCTAAACTCCTGAATCCACTGTAAAGTAATCCAGAGATCAGAAATCTTCAGAAAAGCACCCTCCACAGAGACATACAGGCAGTGAGAATGGGCACTCAATGAGACGTCAACCGAAATAGGTTTGGAAATTGTCAAAACTGACTTCAACATGCACCATCAAAGCCTGCCACAAATATGTGCTTGATGACAGAGTTGATGGTTGCTTAAACCTATGAAGATTATTTTCTTAGGATCTTTAAAATTCTTTCTGAAGCAAAGATCAACTCACTAAAACAAGCTCAATTCTCTAAGTATTCAATGACTGTATCAAGATGGGGTCATCTGATCATTGATGAGGTGTTGCAGTCAAATAGGCTGTGGCCTGGAAGGGGAAAAGGTTAGATTGTCCTAGAGGACAAGAGGATTCTGTCCTTTGCACATTCCCTTAGGGTAACAGCTTTCTGTTGATTATATACCAATTGTGTGTTCTTATGTCAAGAAGTTAGTCCTTGCTCCAGGCAGATGTAAACTAATCTTGTGGGGAAAGGACAGGAAGGGAGCACAAGGCCTTGTTAGTGTTACTTTGAATTTACAGAAATAATGAAGCTCCATGAATGAAGTCATTTGGCTATATTATGTCAAAGATACTCTGGTGAAAGTCAGTTTTGTCTTATAGTTTGTTTCTCAAAATATAGGTTACTTTATCATTTTTAAATATATGACCCAATCACTGATTCATGGTTCATTATCACTACTTCATTAGTGAGACTGTACATTGTTATAGAAAACATACTGGGTCTGGTTTTAATCCCCCTTCTTGCTCTTCAGAGTAGAGTAATTATGGACTTCTTCTTTTAGTTGACTTCTCTGGGAATGTTTCGTCATCTAAAAGTTGGGGATATCAATACTTATACTATATCACTCATAAGGTTGTTGTGAGGATAAAAGAGACACACCAGAGAGTGTTTTGCAGAGCTTGAAATTCCTTTTAAATGTCAGCTATTATTGATTTCATGATTTTTGGACTTAAGCTTTTGATGTTTTCCAATTAATTTTTTCCATAAAACTGTTTTCCTACAATATATGCTTCAGAGACATTTATTAAGGTAAGCACATTAATAGTTGGCATAATTTTATCTTTATCTTAGGTCTATTTTGACATGTGGTATTGAAGAAGAAAAAAAGTTAGTGGGGGTGGATGGGTCAAGCAACATTGAAGTATTGGAAATGCTTCTCTTGTATAAACACAGTTACCAGATAATTAACATGTGTATAGTTAAAGCCGGGGGTATTTATTTTTCTTCTGCTTTTCCTAACTCAGGATAGGGTTATGTGCCTCACAGATGACTCAGGAACTGCTAGGTAGGCTGGAGCAGCCCATCGTGGGTAAACCAGTGGCTCTTTGATCTCATCAACAGTGATGCTCCTTACTCCAATAGACCTCGCAACCCTCTGTGTCTTCTCATCCAGAGTGCCTCTTGCCTTGGATTTCCATATATCATCCCTAGAGGAGCCACCAATGCAAAAAGTATTTGTCTGCTTCTAATATTTTGGGAATACCAGTGTAACACTTGGGCTATTCATCTGTTATCCTTCATTGTTGATACACAGCCTACTCAATCTGCTTTTCTAGTCATGTTTCTCATTGCTGTTGTTGCCATTTCTTCTGTACATGTAATATTGTGAGTTCCTTGAGGCCCATCACTTAGCATGGTGCACATAGTAAGTGGTTAATAAACGTTTGTTGAATGATAAGACTGCAGACTACTTATATCCAATCTTGGCTTTGCCTATGTTAATCAATAACCATTTCTTAAGTGCCTACTATGTGCCAGGCCCTATGCTAAGCATTGGGGATACACTGAAAGGCAAAAGACAGTCTCTGCCCTCAAGGAGCTCACTGTCTAATGAAGAAAATAATAGACAAACTAGGTTCAAACAAGATATGTACAGGAGAAACTGGAGGTAATTAACAGAGGGAAAGCACTTCAATTAAAGGGGATTGAGAAAGATCTGTTTAGATTAGATTGTAAACTCTGAAAACGCAGGGTCTCTATCTTCTTTAGCACCATCTCTTCCATATCCAGTAAAATGCGTCGTACAGAGTTGGCACTTATTAAATATATACTGGATTTTTAAAAATGAGCCCAATGGACATATAATTTGTTCAGGACCATTCAGAATATTTCTTTGTTATGGATATTTCAGTCATCTGGCAGGCCATTCAGTAGTTTAGAATCAGAAGTGGGAAACCTGAGGCCTCAAGGCCACCTGTGGCCCTCTAGGTCCTCAAGTGTGGCCCTTTGACTAATTCCAAACTTCACAGAACAAATCCCCTTAATAAAAGGATCTGAAAAACTTGGACTCAGCCTAAAGGCTGCACCCAAGGACCTAGAAGGCCACATGTAGGCTTGTGGCTTCAGGTTCCCCACCCTTGGTCTAGATTAAATAGAAATTAGCAACCTCCAGCCAGGAAAAAATCTGTATTACAGGTTCAAGAAAGTTACAGGTTGAACTTTTCAACAAATATTTTAATACTCAATTTAATGGATCTCTGGTCTCATCAGTGTAGATACTCCTTCCAAAGGTGCTGATTGTGGATCATTAATGCCTTCTCATCCTTTGCAATTCTTGTTCATATCATTCCATAATTTTTCCATGGAGGATATATTTAAGAGGGCTGGAAACCTTTTCCTGGAAACCTTTGGACACTTTGTCACTATTAATACAAAACTTAGGTTTTACCTTCTTTAATCTCACTAGCCTATCATAGGATCACAGATCTAAAGCAGGGAAAGACCTCAGACATCATCTAGGCCAACCCCCCTTCCTCTTTACCAATGAGAAAACTGAAAGCCAGAAAGGTTAAATGGTTTTTTTTTTTTCTCCAAGATCAGAGAGGTAATAAGTATCAGAGTGGGATTTGAACCCAGGTCCTTTGCATACAGAGCCAATACTCTTTCCATTGTATCATATTGTATTCATGACCAATGCAAGTCCTTTTCTGATGATATGTTTTTTTCTGGGTAATATCTTTTCTGTTACTTCTTGAACAGTAATAGGCTGTAGCCTCCCACTATGCATTTCTCCATTTCCCTTTTGGTCATCCATTCTACAATTTTGATTATTCAAGATTGTGGTGTTCTATTATTTAAGACCATATAGCATCATGGGAAGAATATTAGTGTTGAAAAGAATGATTTTTGTGTCAGAGAGCAGCTTGGGGTTTATTGAAAGTTTGACCCATTTTCCCAAGTCTATTTTTTCCCCTTTTCAGTTGAATTCAATTTAATTCAACAAATATGGAGGTGAGTGGAGCAAGGGAGTGGGTGGCAATCTCTTATATCGGTTAAGATCCATTTGAAACCTATTTAAAAAAAATCTGAAAAATAGAGCATTTCACTTTTTGAGAGTAAGTAGAATGTAAAACTTGAGTTAATGTTCAAGGTCTCTCAATTTGAACTGGCAAAATTGTTTTATAAAATTTATGTGCAAAGATCACAAAATTTTTGTTGAAGAATTACTATAAGTTTTTTTTTTAATGTAGAGGTTATTTAAAAAAAATCTAGTTTCTCCAACTGAACAAAAAAGTCTACAGAATTTGATAGACAGACAGAGTGCTAGAATTGGAAAGTAGAAATTAGAAAAGGAAATTTGGGTTCCAATCCCACTTTAGAAACTTACTAACTATATGATCCTGATCATTTCACTTAAATTCTCTGGGCCTCAGTTTCCTCATAGGTAAAATAGGGGGGTTGGATGGAGCCTCTCAGGTCCCCTTTAGCTCTAGATCTATAATCCTATAAATTGTGATAACTAGATTTGTCCCAAATGTCTATATAGTGCATTTCCTTGCCACCAGTCAAATCTATATATTCTATACACAAGCACCCATCGGCACCAAAATTTTGAATGACAAGATTTTGAAAGGCTCTGAAAAAAAGGAAGAATAGAAGATGTATTTAAATGCAAAGTTGTAATTTGTGAAGTACCTTCAGAATTCATGTCAATACCTCTTCCTTTTTGGTTGCTCTCTTGTAGGTCTCTGTGACCACTGACAGCATGTAAATATTCAATACTTCTTAAATTGAAGCTGCAGGGGACCATGCCCACCTATTCTATAGATGGGACTAAGCTATTATCAGAGTGATCCCTTTAGGCAGATTTTATGATTTTAAAGGGTTCTAAATTAAGTCATAGTCATTCTTCTGTAGCCCCAGAGGGATTTGTGGAAGCCAGAGGACACTCAATAAATGTGAGATGATCTCAAAGGCCCTTTCTAAGATTCTATGAGTCCTATGATTCTATAAAAGGAGGAAGGCAATGAGTGAGGAAAGTTCTGTATGATTAAACACCTCTTTAGTCACCCTTAAGTATGCCTACACATATATACATATGTATATATAGCATATACGCATATGATAGATGTGAATGGATGGTATGTGTTGCTTTGCTTTGCACCTTTCTAATTTAAATGATAGAAAGTCATGTCATTTTCCCAGTTTTTGATAGCTTCATTACTACTTTGTACTTATCCACTTACAATTTTCAAACATTGACCCATCATTCATTAGTTGTGTAGTAGGTCATAGCCCATTTTACAAATTACAAAGCTCAAATCAGATTAACTAAATTGCCCAGGGCCACATATTTTCATGTCAGAATTTGTCTTGAAAATTTCAGGCATCCTGTCTTTGGCCTGATATACTGGGTAAGGCTTCATTGCTATAGGAATTTGTCTATATCTTAGAGATAAAAATATTTTGCATCTAAGCGATAAATAACAACACACATTTAGACATAGCTAATGAAGAATAAAACTTAAGGCAAATGTCCAGAACACTCAGGACACAGGAGTACATTTGATTGTTTGGAATGAAAGGCAGTGGTTGGTTACAGGTTGTGATACAGTAATTTTAGCTCTTGGAAGGCAGCTTTCTTTTTATTCCTTGTGCCTGACATAGTAGGTGTTTAATAAATACTTGTTGGATTGAATTGATTCAAATTGTAGTGGAAAGAGTGCTAGACCTAAAAGTCAGTTAGACCTAGGTGCAAGTTCCATCTCATCACATAATTTCCAGAGCTGTAGTTTCCTCATCTGTAAAATGGGAATAATAATATCTATGGTACATACCTCATAGGATTGTTGTGAGATTTAAATGAGATTCTGTAGGCAAAGTGCTTTGCAAACTTTAAAGCACTATATGCATTGAACTATTAATATATGTAAATATATATATAATGTGTATGTGTATGCATATACACACACAAACACACACACACACATACACTTCCATAAACAGCTTCAAAATGAGTCTGACAGACCATCTCCTTTGGTTTGGGTTTTGGCAACCTGATTTGGCTTCTTTAATCTTCCTGGTGCTTTTTGTATACAAAACTTTTAAAAATAAAATTTTGTTAGTGTCTTTTTTGTGTCACTTTCATTTGCTCTTGTGTTCCTTTTTTCCCCTCCCAGAGAACTATCCCTTATAATAAATAATAAAAAAGGAAGAAAAATGTTAAACAAAACCAACTAACATACCAATCAATCAATAATCAATTAATTCACATTCATAAAGCATCTACTCTGTTCCAGGTACTCTGCTAAGCTCTGGGAAATTCTGATGTTATATGCAGTGCTTCACATCCATAGTCCCCCACTTTGGTAAAGAAGTAGGGAGAGATCTTCTCCTGTCTCTCCTTTGGGGTCAAGCTTGGTCATTATAATTTCACAGTGTTAAGTTTCTATTGATTTGTTTTTTAAGATCATTGCCTCAGCAGAGTTCTAGTGCTGCCTTCTCTGGCTGCCTTCACCCCCTTGGCACCAAGAAGAATTGGAAATAGCTGAGCCTCAGCAAATGGCTGAGCAGCTGCTGTGCTTGTATACCAGCTTACTAGCTTCTTGGCTCCCTGGCCTCCCATAGCCTATCCTACTGAGTCACTAGAAGATCATAGCTATTCCTGCTTCTTCACCTGAACCTGGAGCTGGAGGCATGCCCACTCAGCTAAGCACTGCATAACAACATGGCCACCTCATCCAAGTGACCTTCACCTAGCATCAGTTCCGAGGCAAATAAAATGTGTTACTGCTTCTTTCTTTCTTGGCTTCCTCGTTGTCTTGCCCCAGTGCTATATGCCTGGGACAAGATCATCATTCTGATTCAGTCAATACTAGATAGATACTTGATAGATAATGGGGAATCATGGACAGTTTTTGAGCAGGGTAGTGCTATGATCATTATATTTATTAGAAAGCAGTGTTTGTCATGTTTGCATAAGATGGGTGGGAAAGAAAGAAACTGGATGCAGGGAGACCAGTTAGGAGGCCAAGTGAGAGGTAATGAGGGCCTGGACTACAGCTGGTGATGGGAATAGAAAGGAGGAAATAGTGGAAGAAATACTGTAGAGGTAGAATTGATGGGACCTAGTAACTGATGCAAGGGGCTAAGGGAAAATGAAGAGTCAAAAATGAATCAGAGGTTTTAAGCCTGAGTTGCCATGAGCAAATATCTCATTTTTTTAGGTGGGAAAGTTGAAAATTTAAGTAACTTCAAAGCTGGGATTTATCTCTGATGTTTCTAACTCCATATTATAAACAATGCTCCTATTTCATTTCTAATGCAGTAAATTCAAATGATTTCAATATACCGTAATGGGAAAAATTGAAAATCTTATTATGATTATATTGAGACAGAGAGAAGGGATTCAGTGACATGACTTTTCTAGGAGAGAATTACATTGTGCTGTATTATTGAGGGAGAACAAGCTTACCACATAGTAGCTTGAATATAGAAGGTATTGTGGAAGGTATAGAAGTGATTGTGGATTGAATCTCATATACATTTGTTCACACAACTATACCCCAAGATCATCACAGGTTCATTTACATATAATAACACAATTTAATACATTTATGGACACTAGCTCTTTGAATAGAAATTTCAACATCAAATATTTCATCTTTGTACTTCAAAACTCTTGCAAATAAGGGAGTTTATTCTGCAAGAACTAATACCTTTAACTCTAGGCGTGTCAATAACGACAACACATAGACACTTCATATATCAGTAAGTGAGGCTAGAAAAAGCAAGAGGCTAGAAAAAGGCAAAGAAAAAAGTACATTGCATTTTCTACACTTCTTAGGAGTAGTCACATATTTTTAAGTTCAAAAATTCCTTGGTTTCATCCCATCCTTAATTTTTATTGTGTGACTATGTTTTATTTCCACGTAAGCTTTCTTTGAGAACACAGACTACTGACATTGAATGAATTGATGGAGAGAAAGACAAAAACAGAAATTCTCAAAAAATTCTGTTTGTTGTCATTTTGTTTATTTGTTTTTTTGTTAGGGGAAGGAGAGGAGAGACAAAGAAAGGGGGGGTGGAGTAAGATAAAAAAGCCACTGTCCTTTTGCCTAGTGTAACCCTGTCCCTCTGAGTACTGATAAAATTTATCAAAGCAGGACATATGGAAATGCAGCTTCAAGAAGTAGTCTGTGGTAAAACGTGTAACAGCCAAAGAGCTAATGGGGTATTATTGCTTTATTGGAAAGCAATAACTGTAATCCTTCTCTTCTCTAGTGTTAGCTAGAGAGTCTGAATTGTTCTGGATATGAAGGGCTGTGGCAGAAATGTTCGCTAGAGCTGTTAATCCTCTTGGCAAGGGAAGTCTTCTGAGCTCACAAGTTCACCACCATCTGTCCAGTAGTCTTCGCTAGCAGATGGGTGAATGAGTTCAGGAAAAGTAAAAACCAATCTGAATTTTCCCTCATGGTTGGAATGATGAATTGAGTTGTAATGGAAAAATGAGGTTTTGGAAAGAAGTGGGCAGGTAAGCTTCCTAGTCTATTATTGCCATTCTGTTCCTGCATTGGGGTTTTCATTCTCTTTTCCAGATGAAAGAGAAAATTTGGAAATCCCTAAAAAATAGAGGACCTTATTCACGGTGTTTTGTGTTCTTAAGAACTGCATCCACAGGGGTGTCATTGAGAAAGACTGGTATTTCACAATTTTAGAGGAAAGAGGCTTGGGAAAACTTGTACAAACTTGGGATGATCATGTTATATTTATGTGTATTCCACATGAAAGGAAACCAGGTTAAAAAAAAAAAGGAGGTTTTGTGTGTGTGTGTGTGTGTGTGTGCTTTCTTAATTTCTATCCAAAATTCTCTTGGCAACAATTCTAGCTGTTTTCTGGGGAGGTAATTTGGGATTTGTAAGGTGTTGCACTTGGAGACAGGAAATACTTGAGTTCAAATACTGTCTCAGGTACTACCTATGCAATGCTGGACAAGTTACTTAATTTCTATCTAGATCAGCTGTTAGGGCTAATAGCTAACATTTTTAAAGAGCTAAAAGAACCAAAGACAGTATCTCATTTGATTATTATCTGTTATTACTATTATTGTTATTTCTGGGAGTGCATGTACCAGAGTTAGCCTACTTTTCACCTCCTTCAAATGTGTCTGAGAAATGAAAATGATGAGCTATTCTAATCACTTTCCTTACCTATGAAAAGGTTAAACACAGAGTACTAGGTACTGTACCAGCAGTAGTTAGAGCAGGCAAGTAAAATTTGCAACATACAATTATATTTCTATTGTCTTTTCATTTGTCTAATTTTTCAATTTGTCTAATTCTATTGTCTAATCATTTGTTTTAACGTTTTCAGTGCTGACTTCAGATGTAGTCCATAAAATGAATCGCTGTTAACTATCTTCTAATTTATTGTGGGATGAAATATTGAAGCAATATTTTCAAATCTTATGGTTGAATATTTTGGGTAAATCTTACAGGTAAAGATTTTAAAACCTTACTTAAATATTTCTTACTTAAAATTACTTACTTAAATTTACTTAAAATTTTACTTAAATATTTCAACCCATAGTAAATGTACTTTGCATTGCTCATCATAGCTAATCATTCTTTTTAAGGATTTTCCTTTACAGCTAGTAAAAATTGAACTCGAGACCTTTAGATTAACTGATGTAAATAAAGACTTCTTTTTCTTAGTGTGATCATTTCCCTAAATCCACTGAAGTCTAGAGGGATTGAGGTATTCCCTATTTCAGTTCTAAATATAGTTCCCATCCTTAATCCATTTTCCTGGATCTCAGCTTTCATTTGTAACCTTTGACACAATTTCCTAAAAGAAATCTGTGAGACTTTAGACTAAGATAATTTTAAATACTTTCTTAATATTTCTAAAAAATAGTTGAGGAAGGAGATGGGAGGTTAGCCAGTTTCCAGAAAGGTGTGGAAGTGGAGGCAAGAAAATGTAGATGACTTTCTTATTTAAATATTTACGAAGCACTTTATGTATATTTTCTCATTCAATCTTCATAATGCTGTCATTTGTTATTATTCTTATTTTACAGGTAAGGAAGCTGATCCTGAGAGAGATTAAGCAATGTCCATCATTGCATAGCTAGTGTCTAAAGCAATATTTGGACTCAAGACTTTCTGTTTCTAAGGAGCTGACTTGTGAAATTAAAACAAGAAACAAGATAACTTGGCAATATAATAGGGTTGAATGAAGGTGTTTGAGTTTTTGTTTTTTTTTTTTAAAGATGAAGACATCTTTGCATCTGGGGAAGGAGACACTGGATAGAGAAAGTTTGAAGATATAAAGAGAAAGGAGTCAAAGGACAACTCATAGGGAAAAGGGGAGGTGTGGGATAAAAAGAACAGGGTTGACCTTGTTAAGGAAAAAAGTTTACCTTTTTCTCTGTGACTGGTCAAAGGAGGAAAAATGGTGAGGAAAGATGGGGATGTTGAAGGATTTTGAGAGGCAGAAGGGAAGAGAAGCAGAAGATCTCCATTTTCTTGATAGAGAATGAGATGAGGTCTGCTGGGAACAAGGGGCAAGCAGATGCTTTAAGTGTTTTAAAGAGATAAAAGAGTAGCAATGGAATTGATCAGAGTATGAGTATGGAGTCAATCATATTGCTATGCTTCTTTGAGGGACACTTGAGCAGCAGGGATGATAATTTGAAATGGACCCAGTCAGTTCTGTTATGTAACTTCCGTCTTCGTTGTTCAGTAGCTCTAAGTATTTTTGATGGGGCTCTGAACAATTTTATGGAATAACAATCATTACTTTCCATAACCATCCTTTTGACAAAATCCTCGTTCTTCTGGTACTTATTTTCTACATTATGTTTTAATTATCTTTTAATATGAATGTATCTTAACTCACCATGTAAAGTATAAGCTCATTGGGGGAAGGCACTTCATACTCTTAGTATCACCTCTGGTCCTTTATACATAATAAACACTAAATTATTATGTGTTATTTGCTGTTCTTTAGGAACGCATATATTCTAATTTCAGAATTGCTTGGGTTTGATGTCAGATTCTCAAAGCCATGGGGATAGTCTGTCCATGTTTGAATGTTTCTCTGAGCAGAAATGCTTAGATTAGAATTATTTTAATTAATACAATTGTTTCTCATAGGTTCATATACAAAATACAGAATTTTTTTTCCTTTACCACTCTCATTCACTTCTCCACCTTTTGCCATTTGACTTCTAACCTCACCATTTACCCAAAATTGTTCTCTTCAAGTTAACCAACAATCTCCTGGCTGCCAAATCCATTGCTACTTTCTCATTTTTGACCACCCAGCAGCTTTTAAACCTGTTTACCAGATCATTCTCCTGGATATTCTCTCTTCCTTAGTTCTTGTGACATGGCTCCGGTTATTCTCCTCCCTGTCTGACTACTCCTCAGCCTCCTTTGCTTGCTCATTTTCCATGTCCCAGCTCCTTTATATCACTATATCCTAATGCTTTGTTTCTCCTCTTTCCTTCTTTCTTCTTCTCTTTCCTCCTCTCTCCTCTATCCTTCCTTTTTTTCCTCTCCTCTCTTTAGATCTCAACTTCCATTGATTCATTTATCATCTCTATGCAGATGACTCCCAAAGATACACCTCTCCTTTCTCCTGAGTTTCAGTCCCATGCATTCCTTCTGGATATTTCTCGTTGGTGGGCATCTCAATCTCCACATGTCCAAAAGTGAACTCATTTTCTTCATCTTAAAACACACACACACACACACACACACACACACACACACACACACACACACACACACACCTTTCTTTAACTGCCCTGATTCTGGTGAGGGCACCACCACCCTTCTAGTTATTCAGATTTGCAACTTCATAATCATCTTGGACTCTTCACCTTTCTTCATCCCTCATAACCAATCCATTGCCAAGTCATGTTGATTCTACTTCCACAACATCTCTCATATATATATATTCCTTTCTCCCCACTCATACCACAGCCACCCCAGTTTTGACACTACCTCTTTTAAGGAAGCTGGGTGGCATAGTGGATAGGGCATCAAACCTGGAGTTAAGAAGACCTAAAAATTGAGTCTTAGATTCTCATTACCTGTGTGACCCTGGGCAAGTTATTTAACCCTACTTGCCTCAGTTTCCCCATCTATAAAATGAGCTGGAGAAAGAAATGGCAAATACTCCAGTATCTCTGCCAAGAAAATCCCAGATGGGGTCATGAAGAGTCATCCATGACTGAAACAATTGAACCATAACATTTCTCTGTGAGATTTATTACAATGCTGTCCTAATTCAATTAGGACCTCCCTTCTTCAAGACTCTCTCCTCTCCAATTCATCCTTTACACTGCTGCCAAAGTGATATTGTTAAAACACAGGTCTAATCACATTACTCATTTGCTCAAGAAGTTTCGTATTGCCACCAAGCCAAAACATAAATTTCTTTTTATGCCATTTCAAACCCATCATAATCCTGTCTACTTTTCCACCCTTATTCCACAATACTGCTCTTCACATTTTCTATGATCCAGATAAACTGGCTTACTTGCTTTTTTTCGCGGAGACATTCTATATCTCTTTACACTGGATCTTCCCAATGACTGTCTCCTATCCTTGGAATACATTTCATTCTCACCTTTTGTATTATAGAATCCCTTACTTTCTTCAAAACACAGTTAAGGTTCTATCTACCAGAAGAGGACTTTTTTATTTCTCCAGTTGTTACTATTCTAACCAAAATGAAGTTAATTTGTATTAATCACATAGGTTTTGTATGATAGCTAATATGGTATCGTGGAGGCCTTGGAATCAAAGAAAACTTCAGCTGAAGTACAGCTTTGGACAATTATTAGCCATGTGAACCTCAGAAAACCATTTGACCTCTTGGGGCTCCAGGCAAATCTCTAAGACATATAGAACATGGCAACCTTGGTTGGTAGAGGGAATTTCTTTATCTGGGAGTTCCATATACCAATGAAATCATACATCTGGTCCCTATATTTTTAACATACTTAATGTGTATATGTTGTTTCTTTAGAATCAAATGTAAGTTCTTTGAGGTCAAGGACTTTTTTGTTGTTGTTGTTGTTGTTTTGTTTTGTTTTTGTCATTACACCCCCAGTACCTAGTACCCTGTTAATATGCTTGTTAATTTTTTTTTTGTACACGAACATGTTGGGATCTCACAACTATGTGTGTATTGGGCATGTCTTGCACGAGTTGTAGGGATCCAATTTAAGCCATCATTTTTTAATATTAACCAGTGTTTCTAGAACTTTATATCAGGGCTACGTCTAGTGATATTACCTTCATTATACTGTCCTTCTTCAGTCCCTACCATTTTTGATAAGTAAATCTTCACTCAGACTCCTTTTATGCACTTCCTATTTTGTCATTTTCTACAGTTTCCAATTATTTTGGATTATCTTCCCAACTTATCTTTACCATACACCAACTTTCATTTAAAACCCATCTCAAATCCCACTCACTCAAGAGTATTGACCTAGGGAAGGAATATAATGTCTCCTCATAAGCAGGCAACATAGTTTTCTTCAATTTGGTTTATATAAAACGAAAAAAAATCCCCAATGAATTATCATATCAAATGAGCTTCAACAGGTACTTCTTGCCTCAGTAAACCTAGCTTGAAGATAGCCTATTGGTGTGAATTCAAGTATTTAAGAACATTCTACAAAGATAAATAATGTTATAATTTACATACATATATATATACGTATATATGTAGTTGTTTTCAAAGCAGCTTATATAAATTATCTCTTTTGATCATCATGATGTCTCTGTGAGGTGAATAGTGTTGAGTTTATTAGTCCTATTCTGTAGCTGAGGAATCTGAGGCTTAAAGATATGCCCAAGGTCACACAGAAAAAAAGTGAAAGAGCCAAGATTCAAAACTTCAAACTCCAAATTCAGTACTCTTTCCACTATATTGTTTCTTTAGTAGATGCCTATAATAAAGAAATTAGTGAATGGTTCAAAGAAAGAGCAAGAATGAAATGAACACGGTCCATAAATCCAGCAGCCAGAAGAAATTGGGTCAATTTGTACTTTAGTGTTGCTCTCCCCATCCTTACCCCCCACAAGAACTTCTTAAAATCCATCTTGATTCATGATACATGTTAGGCCAGTGTCTATTCAAAACTAAAGCTTAGAGATGCCCCAATAATGCTTTTTTGTTTTATTTTGTTTTCCTATCAGAAAAAGCCAAAGGGCACATTGAATCAAAGCAAAGACATTTAGCTGAACTAAATGGCTGGGTAAATAGCAAAGAAAATGAAACAACTGGTACTCATTTAACACAATTCATTTTCTCTCCAAGATCTCCAGGGCCTGGAGTCTTCTAGGTCACAGGAGAGCTGCTTTTTAGCATTACAAAGCATTCTAGGACAGGGCTGTGAATGGAATTTGGGAGACTCCGGGTCAGAGAGGTGTTCTGTCTCACCAGACAACTGCAGGCAGTAGATATGGTAGAGGCCAGATTTCTGGTCTTGGAGTCAAGAATGCATGCGTTCCAATCCTATCATAGATACTTATCAACTGTGTGACCCTGGGAAAGTCATTTAATCTCCTCTCAGAATCAGTTTTCTCATTTGCAAAATAGTAGGGCTGGATCCAATGGTCTTGAGAACCCTTCTCGTTCTAAATCTATGATGCTATGACTGCCGAAGCATCACAGAAAGCATTGCCCTTTCTCTCTTGAACCAGCGCAGGGAAACATCTCTGGGTACTGCTCCTGTCATGAGTGTTGGCGTCACCTGAGTTGATCAGCTAACAAGCCCTGCTGCTTGCTTCTTCTGGGAAAGCAGTCTAGGCACAGCTGGGGAGGAATGAGTCATGCTGCCATCTCTGTCATGAATTAGGCACAGATCCTTGTTTTCTTCTATTTCTCCTTGTCCCAGTCTCTTTCTTCACTAGCCAAAATCTCATTCCCCAGAATTCCCTGGAGACTTCTATCATAATGTTTAACCCTCTATGCTCATAACTAGAGACTCATAAATGGCCTTCTAGGAGAGAGACTGGCCCATGAAATGATACCTGAGACATACTTTTGTTGTTGTTGTTGGATTGTTTCAGTAATATCTGACTCTTCAGACCCCTTTTGGAGTTCCCTTGGCAAAGATACTGGAGTGGTTTGCTACTTCCTTCTCCACCTTATTTTACAGATAAGGAAACAGACAAACAGGGTTAAGTGACTTGCCAAGGGTCACACAGATAGTAAGTGTCTAATTCTAAGACCAGATTTGAATTGAGGAAAATGAGTAACCAGGCCTAGTGCTCTATCCACTGCACTACCCAGCTGCCCTGAGACATAAACTAGATGCTTAATACATGCTTATTGACTGATTGGTTGGTTGATGTAGTGCAGAGATACTTTGCTTATTTACTTCAGAAAAGACTGAAAAGCTGATCCAAAGCCCTATAATGTACTGTAAGTTTTTGATACCCTCTGTCGTCGGGAGTTCATGGTTATAACATTGGTCGACATAGGGATAAATAAGAAAAGATTTTGAAAATGCATTAAATATGTTTGTCGGCTGTTAGAACTTCTGAACCTATCGAGTAGACTGTCCATCAATATTCTTACCACAGATACTACTGGAGACTTTTGTAGGGAAACAGTAAATGACATTGGGTCAGTCTATATCTTTTTTTTGGCCTTCAAATCCCTTCATAATCTGGCTCCCTTCTTCTTTTTCAATCTTTTTGTATCTTAATCAGTATCATATAATTTGCAATCCAGTGACACTGGGCTCCTCACTGCTCCTTGCATAAGACACGCCATGCATGTTCATTGGCTGTCCCCCATGCCTGGAACTCTCTCCCCAATTTATCATAAAGGAAGTAAGGCATGGGGGGAATATTCTCAATATTAAATTAGACAAAGAAAGTGGGATAAACTGGAATTTCTAAACTGTCACAAAGCCAGTCTAGGCTGGTGCCTCCTCAATACTTGCCTTCACCCTACAAAGAAAGGAATGTGTTTGGATTGCACTCTTTAATGATGGGTGGAAAAATTACTACACAGACTGCCTCTCTGAATGCCCATGCCTTCTCATTTCCAGCTCATGGTTTTCCTGCCCTACTTCAAATCTCAATCTAAAATTCTTCCTCCTAAAAGAAGCTTTTCTGGTCTCCCTAAATGCTGGTGTCTTCCCAGACTGCCTCCAGTTTACCCTGTATATATCTTATTTGTACAGAGTCGTATGTATACTGTCTCCCTCATTAGACTGTGAGCTTCTAGAGAGGAAAGACTGTCTTTTACCTTTTTGGGTTTCCCTAGTACTTAGTACAGGGCCTGGAACATAGTCGTCACTTAATAAATGCTGCTGGTTGGTTAATCTCTGATTTTTAAGTTAGTAAGCTCCTGGAGAGCTTTCTAGCTCCTTCTGCACCTGGCTCTTTGTAGTAAACACATGGAACACTGTATTGGGAGGCAGAGAACCTGGATCCGACTGCTCTCTTGCGCTTTATAAGACTTGTCCTTGGGCTAGCCTTTAGCTGCTTAACTTCTAGAATAAGGATTAACAATACCTATCTGAAGGAAAGGCACTGGGCCAGATGGTCTCATGAGATTCCCTTCCAGCTGCAAGACATAGGATTTAATTTATTTATGCCAACAAAAGATGTTAATGCGGAAGATAACGAAGATGAAAAAGTTCTATCAGAACCTGATACTGAAACTACCTTTGCTACATGAATCTACCCAAATCTTTGATGTTGCCACCAAAATAAGGGGAAGCCTATTGATGAAGAACAGAATCTACATAAGACTGGACCTAAAACCAGATCATTTGTCATTCTGTAGAGTGGGATCAAGGAGAAGAATGAGATCAAAGCCTAAAGAGGAAAAGTAGATGTTGAATCTGCAAAGACAGATAATTATAATAAAGTCAGCATGCAAGCATCACAGTAGACACTTGGTCAATATGTGCACCAAGTATTTTTGGGAGTCCTACTTAGGAAAAATGAAAAAAGAAAAGATTCATGAGGAAATATTTCATGTTATTCAAAAAAGTATTATTAACTCTCTTTAAGTAGTAAAAGCAGTATTAACTTTAGAATTGCATTTATTATTACTGAAATCTATTCTACATGCTAATGTTTACTGGACAGACAAAAGGCAGGTTAGGGTTCTGAAGAAAGATAAGATTGATATTATTAGTGCGGAAGTAAAACAAAACAAACCAACCAAATAAAAACTTGTGTCCAATCACATGAAGCAGATAATGAGCACTAGAGTTCCAGAAGCGTAAATATCAGTCACTCATATATCAAAGATCTGATCTTATAAGGACCATTTTTTTTTCTTTTATATTCCCATTCATGTTTGTTGTGATCTTTGGAGCCCTTCAATGACCTTTACCTTGGCAATGGACTTGATATTTTTCTCTCAATCAATTCAATAAAAGAAGGAGGTAAATGAGTAGGAACCTGTCACCCCTGACTCCATAGTGAAAACTATGGAGAATGACATCTTTATCTTGGACAAATAATGACTTCTTTCTTGTCAATGGGTAGTCCACAAGAATCACGTGTGGTCTAGAAGTGCTGATACTCCAAAATAATGAAGGCTTCCACTGAGCCATTATTCTTGAATGCAACATTAATTGCTTCAACTGAAGGATTTCGGTACATAGATCACTTAATCACATAGTAATTGTGACATTTATAATAATGGGTATTTCATATTTAAGAGGAGACACAAGACAAACAGGGAAGGAGGGACAAGGTAGCTAACAGAAATAGAAAAATTAGGAAAATATTCAGTGTTACTAGAAGAGGATACAAAAGGTAGAAATCATAAAACTCTTCCTATTATTATATTAGCATATGTGAGCTCCTTGAAATCAGGGACTATGCTTTTACCTTTCTTTGTATCCCTAGCACTTAGCTGTTAGCTAGGTGCCTCTCACCTAGTAAGGTTTTAATAAATTCTTGTTGACTGACTGGATGAATCTTGCATTCTGTGGTTTAGTTCTCTACTTTGAGCCTGGAAGAGTGTTTGTGTTATATTTTCCTGGTAGAGGAGGAAAGGAAAATCTTTGCTTCATTGTAGTCTGGTGTATTTGAATGCTGAAATAGTGCCTAGAGCAAAGATTATCAATTGTTTGTGAGACATGGATACCTTTAGCAGTCTGGTGAAACCTACTGACCCCTTCTTGGAATAATGTCTTTAAATACATGATATAAAATATACACGATTACAAAGGAAAATAATTATATCAAAAGAGTTTCTGTTTTTTTTTAAGGTCATGAACTCTAGGTCAAGAATTCCTAATGTAGCATTATATACTTCCCTTTTGGCTACTCAGAGTTACACCAGACATTCATGTCTTAAGTAAATGACGACTTTTTCAGAGATTTTTAATGATCCCAAAAATCATTACAGGGATGTGTTCACTATTGCTTCATTCCTTCTGTGCTTCTGTAGCTCTGGGAGTGAGTGGCCAAAATTACAATTGGTCGTTTAGTCATGTTTAGAGCCATAGAGCCTCCCCTATCCCATCTGTAAAATAAAATCAGAGATTTTAAATGAACTATTCTTTGCATGCAGACCATGCCATAGAGTTATTCCCCAATTTATCATAAAGGAAGTAAGGCATGGGGGGATATTCTCATATTAAATTAGACAAAGAAAGTGGGATAACCTGGAATTTCTAATCTGTCACAAAGTCAGTCTAGGCTGGTGCCTCCTCAATACTTGCCTTCACCCTACAGAGAAAGAAGCGTGTTTGGATCGTACTCTCTAATGATGGGTGGAAAAATCACTACACAGACTGTCTCTTTGAATCTCTGAAGACACTCCCAAGTCATTTATGAGCACTCATAAACCTAATCAGGATGCATGTGCTGACTGGTGGTGAAAGGAAGGGAGACCTAGCGGCATCCCTGCCTCCCAAAATAAAGTTGTTCAGAAGTTGCCTAAGAGCTATCAAAATGAGGTCATGTGTCATGAGACACTGAAGGTACTTTTAAAATAAAAGTCTCTGAACTTCTTTGGATGCTGAAAGGATAGTGGGGAAACCTCAGCTTTTTCTAGAACTAACTTCATTGGGATTCCAATTATTCCCACAGCTGTAACAGAGATAAAGGATGACTCTTCAAAGGGAAAGGAGAAAGAAAACTAGCCCACAGTGGTGAGGCTATAAAAGGAGAGACTAGAAGCCTTTGTGGAGGTGTTCCCAAGATAAATACCCTTATTTTGACACGATCACTGTACTGCATCAGAATATTGGAATCAGAATTCTTAGTTTTCTCCACATTTTGTCATGACTAGCTACTATTAGAAAACATTCTGTGCAAAACATTCATTGACTTTTTCAATTCTAGGTTTGTGAAACTGACCTCCAAATTAGTGATGAGTTTCCTTTATATTCTTTATCCTAGATAGAAAAGTACATATTCAAATCATTAGTCTAAGAAAGAAGCTCATGATCAAGGACTTGGGGAATTCAAGCATGATAGGTAGAAAATAATGGCCAAAGAAAAAAAAAATCTTAAGACAACAAAAACTTCCTTTGGTTTTCATTTTGAAGGATGAAGTTCTTTTCTATGGAAAGAAAGCAAAGGACGATCCAAATGAATGATGGTGTTGGAATAATCTAGTATTCATTCTTATTAAACACTGGCAACGTTCAGAGTTATAGGCGATACAAAGGCAAAAAGATTAAAAATTCTTGCCTTAAAGAAGTTGATATACTGTGGGGAATATACACTTAGAAACGTAAGTAGATATAGAATAACTGGAAGAGAAATGGAGCAATACAAACTACGGGAAGTAAAGAAAGATTTCACATAGGAGGTAGCACTTGAGTTGAACCTTAAAGTAAGGTGAAGATTCTAAGAGATGGAGGAGAGCCAGGGAGTATATTCCAGGCATGAGGCACAGCCTTTGCAAGAGCATGGAGTAAGAAATTAGAAAGCCAATTTCAGCAAGCAGCAAGATGGACACATTGGTTGGAATGTGGAGTGAATGAAGTAGGAGATACTTTGAAATCAATCTAGAAAAGTAGGCTAGAGCTAGACTGTGCAGGACTTGAAATGGCAAGCTGAGGAGTATTGAAATGATGTGGTCAGACTTCTGCTTTGGGAAGATTATTTGCATACTGGAATAAGGAAGAGATCTAAAAGCAGAGAGACACATTAGGAGACTCTTTTCCTTATTCAAGTAGGAGGTGGTGAGGGCCAGAACTAGGGTAGACAATATGCGACATGTTGTATAGGTATAATTGACAAGACGGCAATTGATTAGGTATGAAGACGTGAGCAGAGAGAAGAGTCCAGGATGACACCAAAGCTGTGAGGCTGGGTGACTGGGAAAATGGTGGTACAATCAACATGAATAAGGAAATTGGAAGGAGGGTGGGTTTAGGAAGAAAGTGAGTTTTGTTATAAATGTGCTGCCTTTGAGATGCCTATGGAACATTCAGTTGGAGATCTTCAGCAGGTAGTTGTTAATACAGGTAGAACTCAGAATAGATCAGAGTTGGTTATAGAGATCCTAGAACCACATGAAATGGAGATGATAATTGAATTGGCTTTTTTTTAGGAGTTTGTCTATGAAATAGAGGAGAATTAGGACAATACATTGAAGAAGAAGCAGGGTAAAGTAAAAGTTTTTATGGGAGCTGAAGAGGGAGAGTCTTTGTAGACACCCACAGTTACAGAGAGGGACATAGCCAACAGCTGACTGCAACCAGGCTTGGGTGACATACACAATTGAAGTCCATTTCAAGGGAGTGATGATAACAGAGGAAATATCTTGTTGTGACTGTGAGGTGCAGAGAACATACTTCTCCCCACTTCCACCCCATGAGTTAAGTGTGGGGAAGGTGGCATAAGAGAAGTTGTACTCGGGACTGGAAAGAACAGGCAGGGAAATGGCATTTTCCAAGGTGACCCATGTATTCATGAATATGGGAAGATGGAGAGAGAATGAGAGGTAGAAGGCTAAGATGAGGGAAATTTCTCAGCAAGACAGTAAGTTCTAGCTTGTACCTGAAGGGGGCAACATTCATGTCTTAACTATTTCATTTCAGTTTTTTCCCCTTTCTTTTAACTCTAGATATCACTCCAAGTTTCTAATTCTGGCCTATAAAATAAATTTTCTAAATATAGCTATTCTGATACACATAAAATGTTAAAAGCTCATACATGCTGGAGGAGCAGATCATGTGAATTGCAAACTTTTATATTTAAGATCTCATTAATGTGATTTCTTAATTAGATCCAAAAATGGTTTGCAGTCAGTACAGATTGTGGATATGTCTACACAATATTCCAAAAATATCTAATGGTGAAAAAAAAAAAACTAACATGGTGGAACTAATGATTTGGTAGTTACTAAAATGGCTAAAATATTAAATTTCAATCTTGATCAATGCCAAGACTTTTCTCATTTTCCCACACACAAAATAGTCAATCATTTTATGACAGTGAAACTGGATTTATGATTTCTACTTTGCTTAGACTTTGCAAACATCTCCAACTATGCTATCTACACTGGGTCATCACTTCTACTCCCTCTCTATGGGAAATGACTATGCCCCTGAAACCATTCTGACTCTTGATAGATAAACCTTGGCCTTATATTGCTCAATTCCAGACTTACACAGCACTTCCTGGATATCTCCAGACAAACCATTGTGCATATAATAATTCCCTAACCCCTTTCCAGTTCCTCCATTACAATGTAAGCTCCTTGAGGACAAGGATTGATTATTTCTTTTTTATTCCCAGAATTTAGCACAATAAATCATCTATCTTTTCACCATCTATCCTCCTATCCTATCCCATCCATCCATCTATCTATCTATCTATCTATCTATCTATCTATCTATCTATCTATCTATCTATCTATCTATCTATCTATCTATCTATTTATCTATCTATCTATCTATCTATCTACCTATCTATCTCCATTTATCATCTACCTACCTACCTATCATTCCTGAATGATTCATTGTGGAGTAGATTCATAGATAAGTTTGGTTTATTTTGGAAAGACATATTGATGAAAGAACAGTAATATGCAAATAGAAAGGTCACAAGACCTGCCATGATTGCTTTGGTTGGTGACTTTGTTTAGCCCCAAGAAAAAAAGAAGCATTAGGAAAGGCTTCCTGTAGAAAGTAGGATATTACCTGAAACTTGAAGGAAGTTTGATGTATATTAAGTACAGTTAGCATGCATCTCAATTTTTCTCAATTTAAAGGAAACACCTCACATTTGTAATGAGCTTTTATAAAAGGAATTCTCTTGGTCAGACTATTTTCTCTGATTTAGGGCTCAAAAATATGATAACTACAATATCATGGTCTCCAAGATATCTGGCACTTCATTTACAGCCCTTACCACTTTCTGTCCTATTGGTCCAACTATCATATTTTTGCAGAGCCAGTTAACAACATCAGGCAAGATATAATTCTTAATTTAGAATTTGCTTAAGGCTCACAGGATCTTGTGTGTGCAGGATTGTAGACCTATAGCTGGCTTTCTGAGCTATTCAGTTTTTAACCTAGTGTTTCCATACTCTCCCTCGTGCTATTTGGTTTCTTTCTTAACCAATAGTGAATCAATTTTAATTATTTTCTTGACTGAAGCTGACACTTCCAGCATTATAAAGCTGTTTCTTACTAAAGACTGTCCTGCTATCTACTCAGCTCTCATCTCTCATTTTTCTTTATCAACCTAGAGGTTTTTTTAAAAAGCTAGATGGCATTTGAACCTTTAAAATGTATTTTGAACACATAAAACACATGTGATTAAACATTTATACACTACTTCTCTAACTAATAATTCTGTAAATGGATCTACCCACACAATCTTTCATTCTCCCTACACCCCAGTTTTTTAAAACTATTTTATAGATGGTTGCCATTTTTTTTAAAGTACTAGAATTTCACCTTCCATAATTTTAATAAAAATATAGAAATCACAGACTCTTAAACTCCTTTCATTCTTCTGTGGAAGAGACTACAGGTTACACATATTTTTTCTTGTATTCTTCACAGCACCTAATTGACAGCTGAGTTCAATAGATAGAAAATATTAAACAAGTCCCTGCTCATTCTGTGTTAAGTTCAGTCATTAATTTCTAACTATATTTCCTATATCAAGATAATAATATCATAGCTTTAGAGCCAGAAGGGACTAGTCCAACCTTATCATTTTATAGATGAGGAACTGAGTTCCACAATTTTTTGAGAAACTAGTATTGAATATGAATTTTAGAATAAACCAAATACTTAACAGCATATTATAGCCTATAATCATAGAATCAAAGAGTCATATATTGACAAATAGAAGGGACCGTAGAGGTCATCTACTTTAATGGTATTTTTTAAATGTTGAAAGCAAGTACTTGCCCATGCTCATATTGGCAGTAAAAGGCAAAGACAAGATTTGAACCCATTCCCTTTGACTCTAAATCTAATGTTCTTTCCACTATACCAATCCATCATATAATTTAATTCCCATTTTCCTTAAAATCTTGGTAAATAACAACATAGCATATATATACATATATATGTATATATGTATTTAAAAACCCCACATGTTGAGTTTGAAAGAATAAGTAGTTAGATAACTATAAATTTAATATTAAATTATAAATTTAATATTATAAATTTAATATTTAAAATTCAATATAAAATTATAAATTTAATAAATTTGCAATTTAATAAATTAATAAATTTAATAATGGTTATCTATGTGTCCTACCATAAGCTGATCAAAACAACAAGAACCTATGATCATATAGAGAAACTTTGCAGTAATAACTTTCTGCTGATTGCTCAAGATACAAATCAAATGACCAGTGACCATCTGAACTAGCACTTACATCCAAACAACATTACATTTCCTGAGCACCAATCTTGTCATCCTCATATTGCTTACTATAAACATTGTTCCAAGTAAACTAATTGCCCCCTATAATGTTGTGTCACCTCATGTGTTTTTGCTGAGCCAGTCAGTTTGGAGGGATATCAAATTTGATTCGTGGATTTCAATTGATTGAAAAGATTGCTATATTGAATAAATGTGAACTATAGATAGATAGCTTTAGTTCAAAGGACTAAAACCCCATAGTATTCTAAATCCTAATCAGGACATAATGGAAATTTTATGATTATGCATTAATTCAGGTAAGTCATGTTGAAAAATAGAACTTAAAGGTATTAACTATGAACTTCTTTAGCTTACTTTTCAATTCTTTATTTTGCTAATAAATGATCTGAGAATTTATGGAATAAGTCTGAATTTGAAATTCTAGGAAAGTTCCTCCAAATAGGTGGTGATAAATGCTTTTTTATTCACAGCATAACATGCATGAAAACAATTTGTGATTCAGGACAGCAATGCCGGTATGTCTTTTAGCCAACTAACTCTTTGTGACACATTGTCCTTGCTTTCTAAAGTAGGCCTCATCTCACTTTTAATGTGTGAAAGGAGAGATTATTCAACACAGTGGTAGACACATTTTTGTTCTCAAGAACACTGTGATATCATTAATCTTCTGGCAAGTCTGCAAAGGCGGGTTATGTGAATGCGAGTCTTTTGCAAGGCTATAAATAAAGTTTAAAGAGAGAAAGAGAGAGAAAGAAAAGATGCTTTCCTGGAGCTTCTATTGCTACAGTACGGACCACATTAACAGTGCAATAACTTACCAGTAATAACACTTTTAAAAACCTCTTTATGGGTTTTCAACATCTGTCTAGAAAAATATAGCCTAAAAATAGAATCAGATTCTGTAATACAGCCTTCTCAACATGTTCTATCCTAAACACACTCCTGAATGCAAGGCACGCACGGTTCTTTTACACCCCCATTTTTGTATATATCTATGCTATGTTCTTGTGTATTGCACGCTTACAACATATATGTGAAATCTCTGTAGATATTCTCTCATTACAGTATGTGCATTCCTTGAGAACAGATATACACATCCCTTGGGAATATAGAGAACCAAGAGGAATTTGAAGTCAATGATGCTTAAAGCATAATAAAGCTTCAGTAAGAAGGATTTTTACATAGTCAGGTGTTACAATTTGAAGAAAAAAAAAACCAAGGGAACATACTCATTTTGATACTAAGAACTTGGGTTTGCAACTCTAGTATAGGGATGGGGAACCTGCTCTAGTACAATTACAACATACAAACATACATACATTAAATGTAGGTGTACATATACAAATATGGATCAGCATATACACACATGTGGATGTCTATGTGTACATATAGACATGTAGGTATTTGTACATAGGTGTATATAGGGATATACATACATGTGTATGTAGATATGCATACATGTGTATGTATAAACATGTATATATATGCACACTTAGATAGGTCTATCTTTATACCTCTGTCTCTATCTCTCTATATATTCATCCACATATAAAGATAACACAGTATGGTACCCATTGGTTTTTATTTTATTTGAAAATGCCAGCATGAATATTGTTTGAAAAATAAGATCAGTGATGTATCGAACTTACTTCTTGCCATTCCACACTGTCTGGACTTTCACTCTTCATCAAATGGGAATAACTAGAAACATTTTTTTTTGGTTTTTGCAAAGGCCCTTCCTGACAGTTCTTCAGCAGGCAAACTCCCACTGACTTCAATGAGAGGATCAGGTACAAAGCAATTAGCATGCCACAGGCTGTTGTTTAGAGCTATTTTTGTTCTAACCTATAGAGCTAAAAAAAAAAATTAAAAAAGACTTGCGAGTACTCTAATTATGTCTTGCCACACATTCTGGGAAGCTTTTTCCCCCCACAATGCTTTGGAGTTTGGGGCTTACAAACAATTTAGATGTGACAAAGTGAAGGCACTACAATTAGAACATCTTTCTCAGTAAGTCTTTAAAGGTTATGTGTTCCTGATTTAAGAGTCAAGGCTTCTTCTATTAGGATGGGGAAATTGGTGCCATTGAAGCCAGACTCTCAGAATACTCTGTCACCTTTGCCTTGCCCCTCTTTCTTCATCCTCCACATTGGCCTGGGCCACCCACATTTGGTACAACATGGGGCAGAACATTTTAAAGGAGGATTAAGGGCAATATTTTATATGTACAATCCCTCTCATCTCCTAATCTTTTCAGTTATATAACTGAACTCCAAGATGCCCCCCACATCCTTGCATTACTCTTTTTTAGTTTCAACTTCATAAAGTCTCATGGGGGGGGGGGTGTCCACAATGAACTAGTCATTTTCTGCTCATGTTTGCATGTGGCTCCATTTGAGCAAAACTCAGCTCTGGGGAGCTCATTACAACCTTTAATAGATGCTGATGGAACAGGCAGAGCCCAAATTCAACATTCTAAATCCTTTTGCTGAGAAACTGGGAAGAGAAAAGAAGAGCTGGATCCTCACTTTCCAATATATTGTGCTTCCCAAAGGAGGAAAAGGAGAGTACCCAGAAGGCAGCATAACTTTTGAAGTTATGGTAGTAATAATCATAGACTAGCTCTGATAATAACCTTGCCCCATAGGCTTTTAATGTTTGTTACAAAGATGGCTTAGGGAGTAACTGTTCTTTTCTCAAATTCCTAAGAGCAGAAATAAACCCCTAAGGTGTTATAGGGCTCCTGGAGGGTGACAAGAGTTGGTCCAATTTTAGCTTCCTCTCCTATCCTGATATGCACTACACCTATCCTATATCTAATTCAATGCAACATAATTCAACAAATATTTATTAAATATAGATTTTATGCAGAGGAGCACTGGGATACACTGGGAGAGACAAAGTTAAGCCAAGTCAAGGTCCCTACCCTCATGGATCTCATAATCTAGTTGAAGGATCTAAAATGATAACTCTAATACACAGCAATGAGAAGTAGGAACAAAATGAAAAGGTCATCAGAAAAGCCTCTAGAGAGGAGATAGAATTTGATTTGGACTTTAAAGATGGATAGGGATAAAACAGGAAGAGACAAGGGAGAGGAGATATTCCAAGCATAAAGAATAGCTACAGCAAAGACAGGGAAGTAGGAATGCATCAGGGTGTTTGGGGGGAGGGTGATTGGGAGGCAAGCAATTTTATTTCATTAGAATGTGGAGTAGATGAAAGGGAGTATGTCATATAAGGCTGGCAAGGGAGGGCGGCATCAGATCGTGGACAGCCTTGAATGCCAGTAAAAGGAGTTAGAACTTTAATCCATGGGCATTTGGAAGTCATTGGAAGAATCATTCTAATTTCTTTTGGCTTTTTAACTAACCACCACTGGGATATTAGCTGAAAAGGGCATAAAGATGCTACTACCATGACAGATATTTGTATTTTAATTGGAGATTTTTCAGAACCTAAAGAAATAAATTTCTAATATTTCTAGCCAACATGGTGGACAGTAGGGACAAAATTTGGCAGAGGGGATGGGATGTAATGCTTAGGGAAGTCTTGCTTGGTTTTTCCTCACCTTGGCTTTAATGAGCTTAAAATAAAAATTAAGGACACCTTAGAAGGTGAAAAAATATTCAAAAAGCATGTAGGCATGTTGGTAATGTGTGATAGGGAGGAAGAGACAGTCAATCATTTTCAATTCATTTGAACAAGCATTCATTAAGTGTTTACTATGTGTCAGGCACTGTGCTAAGCATTGGGAATACAAAAAGAGGCAAAAGACAGTTTTTGCCCTCAAGGAACTTTGTATGTATGTATGTATGTATGTATGTATGTATGCATGCATGCATACATTAAAACAACATATACATATGTGTATACTTCCACACACATACACATGTATGTATACATTAACTCAATACACATATACATACATATTTAACTAGCTAGAATATGCACACATATGCACATAAAGGTATTATATATAATCTCCTTTATGTGTACATAAAATATATAGAAATATAAATGTTTAAATACACCATGAACAGGAACAGCTTGTAGGATCTTCAGATCTTTTTTTTTTCTGTTTTTTTTAAGGACCAGTTGGTAAAGCCATTTCCTTCTCGACCTGCTGCCTAATCTTCTCCCCTCATGCTCCACCATTGTGGGTTACCTCTCAGAGACAACAACCAGCAGTAGGATCCCAGTAAGACAGGAAGGACTCCTCCCCCCAAAAAACATTGGGTAGGAGCAGTTTTGCTTGGTATTTATACCATGGAGACAGCTTCCTACTCAGGAGACTGGCCCAAATAATTATAGTGCTTGTTCTGTGACAGATCATTTCTGTTTCTTTTCATTATACCATCCTCTTTGTAAACTCTCAGAAAGGAAGCCATAGATGAGCTTCATATGAATTGCTTTGAAAAGATGTGTTTAGTCAGTTAGACCCATAGTTAGATGTGTTCAGTCAGTTAAACCCAGTTGTACATTCATAACTTAGGCTAAGTTTTTCTGAGGGGAAGATTTTTCTCTTTTCACTCTTGAATGACTTGGATGCATTGTACTTTCATGTAGCATTGCCACCTAATTCACTCTGAATTCAAACCAGATGAATTAAGTGCCTAGCATTCAGAGAGAGGGGCCTGGGGCAGGGTTCCATGGTGGTTAGAGTTAGCTTTGAAGTCAAAGAAGACCTGGATTCCAGTCCTGTTTCTGACACATGTTAGCTGTGTCAGTGCCTCCAGAAGATCCTCTAGACTATAGTCATAGATAATTTTAATGGGGGAGGGAATATTCGCATAACAGTTTAAGCATGGGTCCAAAATTTTCCCCTTCCTCAAACAAAAATATACAGATCTCTCTGCTAGCCCTTGTGGTCATACTATACAGTGTAATCTCTACCTTTGTGTAACTTGGAATTCATTAGAGAAGTAAGGCAAAAACATGACTAATTGTAATATACAATGTTCCATGATAACTGTTTTGAAGAGGTAGAAAACAAAGTATTATTGATAGTTGTATGCTGGTAAATATTCCCCCAGCTCTCTGGGGGAAAAATATACACATGATACTTTTTAAAGTTTAATCTGTGTTATTAACATTTTCTCCATCACTTTCTTAAGTCTTGACAATCAACAGAACAATAAATAAAGCCCTGATTTGTAGTGTTTGCTGATTTCTGAGGCATAAATGCTCACATTGAGCATTTAACAATCTACCCCCCTGAGACTTAACAAGCTGGCTCCAGCATACTCCTGTATGAAGTCCTGTGGGCAAGATACTGACCTATTGATCAGGAAAGTACTGTTTGAGAGGAAATATTTGAAATGAGCTTTAAAGGTTGGGTAAGAAATCATCAGGCAAAGAATGAGAGGGAGGGAACTCCAGAAAGAGGGACCAACATGAGGAAAATCCTACTGGTTGGGGAGTGGGATGTGTAGGATGACTAAGTCTATTACTGGAGTATGGAATATCTTAAATGACTGGCAAAGAGGTTTGGTTATCCCTGGTAGGGCTGGGTGGCCCACGAATATTTTTGAGCAAGGCAGAAACATGACTAGATCAATGCTTAAGAAGAACTGTTCTGGCAGTGATATGAATAGATAGCAGGGGATAGTGAAGATAAGATGACCTCTTAGGAAGTGATTGCGATAGCACAGGATGTGAAAGATTTTACTGAAGTGATACCAAAAGGACTTGGTCACTGATTAGGCAAGGATAAGAGCTGAGGGAAAGAGCCAAAGTTATAAACATGGCAGAGAGAGTGAATGACAGTGCTTGCAGCAAACAGAAATAGTTAGGTCTCAAGGAAGAAAATGTTTTTGGGAAAAAAATATTGAACTTGGTTTTAGTCATGTTGAATTTGACTTGCCAGTGGCACATTCGGGTTGGAATATTCTAGAAATAGTTAAACTCTATGCAGTTGAGAAGTTACTTGCCTAGACATGGTAGTTTTAGTCATGAGAGTGAATAAAATTGCTAAAGATGAGTGTAAAGAGAATAGAAGAGAGTGAGAAGTAGTCTTTGAGTGAAGAACACTCTCATTAAGGGTGTCAAGTGGAGGAATGAATGAAGGAGACAGAAAAGGAGTTGTTAGGAAGATAGGAGGAAATTCAAAAGATTGTGGTGCCTCTAAATCCAAGGGAGGAGAGTTTATTGCATAGAAGGGAGTGGTCAATGGTATCTAACACTGCAGAGAGGCTATGGAAGATGAGAACTAAGAAAAGGCCTCAGTGATTGGTCATTGGCAACTTTACAGAAAAGAATAGTGGGGATAGAAACCTGACTACAGGGGATTAAGGGAAGTGTGGGTAATAGGAAGTTGAAGAATTGGGTTGCTGATAGCTTTAGCAGTGAAGAGGAGGGGAAAGATTGGATAGTGGATGGATGGGGTGATGGGGTCAAAGTAAGATTTAAAAAATAATAGAGTCATCAAAGAATTTTCTATATAGATGGGGAAAAATTATTGAGAAAGGAGAGGTGAAAGATATGTGTGAGAGGGCATGACTGCTTGGGTTAAGATCCAGAATGGGATTAGAGAGATGAGTCCCTGTGAGTAGTAGGGACATTCTTTTATGACCAGAGAGTAGGAGAAGAAAGTGTGGAATGATGTGGAAATCTTCTGAAACAGGGAAGGAGGATAAAGGAGTCCCAGTTAGATGGCCCTAGAGTTAGATGGACTCAGACAAATCATAGTCCTAGGTATCTGTTCAGGGAGGTAGTTGTGGGTTTGTTGGGGGAGAAGGGAGGGAATGATGAAAAAGTTTGGAACAGACGAGATAGAATGAAGTAGTATGTCAATAAGGGAAAAACAAAAGGATAGTCAGGCAAAAAATGGAGTTAAAGTTGTTTAACATAAATGGTAGTTTTGAATTCAGCTAGATTTTTTCCCACTGACATTTGGTAGGCTTGGAGAAGGAGCAAGGAAATTGGATAACATTGTTTCCTTAGGCATGAGGATTTGGGAATAGCATAATCTCAGAATATGGGCAAGTGAGTCTAAAAGTAGTTGTTAGTTAAAAGTTGAAGAAGCTAGTTATAATTTAAATCTGAGTATAAAGAAACTGAAGCCTGAGATAATCCACTCACCCTTTTGCAATCATAGATAAAGAAAAAAATTTAAATATTTTTCCATACTGTTTTTTTAGAGCATTAAAAATTGCATAGTATTTAAAAAACATTTTGAATTAATGAACAATTACTGAATGATATGAGGTCCAACTAGGAAGATGAACTGAAAGAACAGGGGTGGGCTGAGGGAGAAGAGTTCATGTATAACAAAAAGGAAGTATATGGTTAGTGCAACTGAGAGAATGGAAGAAGTGGAAGGAGAATAGTGTGGAAAAGTGGAGTTTCAAAGTTTCTTGTTTTGGAGATGATAGTAGATGACAGCTACAGGAAAGAGTCATGCACAGATTTAGAAAGAAGAGGGATCATCATTAGATGATGACAGTATAATATTCTGAAAGTTATGAGAGCTATGTTCTTCCATCTAGCCTTGTGAGTGGGAGGGGAGGAAGGAGATGAGTGCCCACTATGTGCTAGGCAATGTGCTAAGAGCTTTAGAAATTTTATCCTATTTGATCCTCCCAACAACTCTGGAAGGTAAACGCTATTATTATCTCTATTTTACAGTTGAGGAAACTAAGGAAGAGGTCTTCCTGACTCCAGATCCAGTGCTCCATCATCTGCCCTATCTGGCTGTCTCTAGGGGAGGAATTGCCTTTAGTGGAGAGGTGTGCAAGAGTACAACACCCTCAGGAAATAATCAGGTTCCTAGTAAATCAAGGCTGAAGAGTTCAAGGATATAGAGGAGCCTATTGACAGCATTTTATGGTGTGCTCTTTGTTGTTCAGTTGCTTCAGTTGTGTTCGACTCTTCATGACCTCATTTGGGGCTTTCTTGGCAAAGATACTGATGTGGTTTGCTATTTCCTTCTCCGGCTCATTTTTACGAATGAGGAAACTGAGGCGAACAGGGTTAAGTGACTTGGCCAAGGACACACAATGAGTGTCTGAGGCCATCGACTGCAACACCTAGCTGCCCTGTGATATGTTCTACCTGAAGTATTAAAAGGATAAAAGGCTAGCAGAATTAATTCACCCCGAAATTAATGGTGAAATTTCGAATTCTGGTATTTTTGTGTCAGTATTACAAGTGGTCCTTCAGCCTTTGATTGAGCTGTGGTCCTTCCAGTATTGGTTTGAGAAAGGAAGGATATGCAGAAACTTTCCTCAGTCACTTCAATCACATTCTATATGTCACTTCTGTATTTCATTCAGACATACAAATGTAACAATATATTTCAACCATACATTCAATTTACCAGTTACTTATTGAATACCGACTCTGTCCAAGATCTGGGGAGACAATGATTAAGTAATACACAGTGCCTGTTCCTGAGAAACTTACAGTCTAACAAGGGGACCCAGTCATTATACAATGCAATTTGTAGTCATAATGGGGTGGCACAAAGTGTCACAAGAAGCAGGCATCCTTTCAACTGGGGGGATACTTCAAGGAGGAGGTATTTGCATTGGAGCTTGAAGGAAGGGAGGGATTTCACCAAGATGAAAACAGAGATTCAATTTCATAACTTAGCAAATGCACAGAGGCAGGAACGGGGGTGGCTGGGTTGTGGGACAAGACAGGAACCAGAGTTAGTGAATGGCACAGTTTGGCTGCGATAGAGTATATGGGAAGGCAAGTAACAAGAAATACTGCTAGAAAAGCAGGCTGGAGATGGATTTGTAAAAACCTTGATTTTCCAGCTTCATTTTTCTTATTATATAATAGCAATCCAATAATGCTTCAAAGATTGCTTTGGCCATTGCCATGCTAGGAGAGAACAAATGATTGAGCAAAAGTCACTCAAGTATATAATCCTGAGCTTTAGGAAATATTTTGAGGGTTGATATGACTTTTTTGGTCATACAGATGCCATAGCAGAAATATAAATAACAACAAGCAGAGGATCAGGGTTCAGATTCTACTTCTGATACTTCCTACCCATATGACCTCTGTGGGCCTCAGTTTCCTCATCATGATTAGGTTGTCGTATTCAATTTTTTCATAGTTGAGGTTCAACTAGGTGCCCACTGAGTTTCCTTCTAAATTTAGACCTCTAGTCCTATGGTATGACCTCAGAATGTCTTGGTCTCCAGAGTGTTTTTGCCTTTTTATCCCAGGGTTCACTTTCTAGGCAGATCTGACTGTCATTCACATCTCAGCTCTTTCTGCTGTTGTCTGCCTCTAAACCCATTAGCAGCAATCTGAAGGAGGAGAAGGAGACAAATTGTGACCCTGTTCCTTATCCAAGGACCACACAGTTGTTCGCCACTTTGACTCCATGCTGGATAGAGATCTTGAGGCTCCAGCGGTATGAGGCTAGAAGTTGAGAAGAAAACAAGACAGGATCCCAGTAGCCTCTTGTTATTGACATTTACTTGATAACGGCATGGGGTTAATCAATCTTGTCTGTTGTCTTTAGCTTCCATTCAGCTTTCTGTGCAAGGTTCAGGCTTTCTTTTCTCCTCATCAGATTGGCACTGCAGGGAAAGGTTTAAGAAGATAAGAGACAGTGCTTTACCTTCTCCACATTCTTTTTCTCACGCAGGAAACCTCACTCTGAATGCAGAACGTGTGTGTGTGTGTGTGTGTTTCTGTAATGCATGTATAAGTTCTGAATAAATACACGGAATGTGCACCAGGATATTTTAGTTTGACACATTTTTTCAGAAAGAATCAAGTTGTAACTTTTATCATCTAAAGTCATCTACAAGAATACTTTCCATTTAAAACATTTAAAGTTGACTTTAAAATTTCTTAACATGTATAGGGAATTTTTGTTGTTGTTGATGTTTTTTTTTGAAACAAACAAAAAATCCCAACAATATGTAGAGTTATTAGTTATATAGTATACTATTATTAGTTACTTGTTATATAGTATAATATTACTTATTATGGCATTTAATAATATATACTGTTATTTATATTTATATTGTTTTAACCCCAACGATATGTAGAGTTATAACCTTTAGGTTAGAGTGAAAAGCTATATGATATAAACTTATTTAAAAAAACATTATTCAATTATAAGGGTAGTCATGGTACATTTGGTTGATAGATTATATAGTTAATTAAATGAATATAATTACTTTAGTCACTTAATCCTGTTTGCCTCAGTTTCCTTAACTATAAAATGAGCTGGAGAGGAAAATGGCAAATTACTCTGGTATCCTTGCCAAGCAAATCCCAAAGGGGGTCACGAAAAGCTGGAAATGACTGAACAACAATAATCCTTAAATTCCCTGGAGAAGAAGGGTAGAGAGGAGACTAATTCTATGCTCTTTTGTGGGGCTGAGACACCTCTTTGAGTTCAGAAGGAGAGAGGAGGCAGGGGTTAGAGAACTTATAAAATATTTGTAAAGTGAGCTATCATGAGACTTTGTCATCCTTTTCAAAGAATGAATAAGCATTAATTATAACAGTATTGGATTCACTGTTAAACCTGTCATAATAGAATATTGTAAATCTTACCCTTTAATTGTACATCCAGGTCACACCTCTCTGTGGCATTATTTAATGATCTTTGTATTAGTTGAAAACAGTTTTAAGGGAAGTATTTTAATAATACTAATAACAATGAATAACAAAGGAGGTATTTTAATAAGGAGGGTATTTTAATTTTTCCCTAAACTGTAATTGCTAAAGGGTCAGTGAATTACTTTGTACCTTATTTCTTAATATTAAAAAAAATTAAGTAAGATTGTTATACTAATACCAGCATTGAAATAAGATATGAGTGCATGTATGTGTGCATGTGTGGTGTATGTGTGTAACCTGTGATTTCAGTGTAGAAAACTCCCAATGTGAAAATTCCCATTGTAATTTGTAATCACAGGGAATTGCCAGGGGTCTCTGGGAGATGAAATGACTTGTCCAAGTCACAAAACTACTGTATGACTGAGGCAAGACCTAAGTTTTCTTTGGAGTCACCCTTGACATTACCATCTCTATCACTCCACACATCTAATGAATTGCCAAGTCTTATCAATTTTAGCTCTGAAAGATATCTCAGAACACTTATTGGTATGCCAGACTACACTCTGGTTTAAGAAGCTCCAGTGGCATCTTCTTTGCTCTAGAATAAAAGAAAAATTTCTGTCTTTTAAAGTTCAAGAATCTGGTTCCATCCAGACCTTTCCAGGCATATTGCACTTACTCTCCTAAATGTACTCTGTATCAGTTGTAGCCAAATTGACTTATTGTGGGGCATCTAGGTAGCGCGCTGGATAGAGCACCGGCCTTGGAGTCGGGAGGACCTGAGTTCAAATCCGGTCTCAGACCAACCACTTGACACTTACTAGCTGTGTGACCCTGGGCAAGTCACTTAACCCCAATTACCTTGCCAAAAAAAAAAGGAAAAAAAAATTGGCTTATTGACTGTTGTTCATACATGACATTCTGTTGTCCATCTCCATGCTTCTGTGTGGGCTGCCCCTTTGCCTATTTAATATAGTCCTTCCTCACCAATTCCTCATAGAATCCCTAGCTTTTTTCAAAGCCAAAATCAAGTGTCTCCTCCTATAGCAATACCAATCAATCAATAGATGTTTATTTAATACCTACTGTGTTCTAGGAACTATGCTAGGTAGTAAGGATATAAAAATAATACTAAAATCATCCTTTTCTCCAAGGAGATTAGTCTATTTGGGGACACAATATTTACACATATAAATAAATACAGAACATACATGTGAAATACAAGGTGGTTTTGGGAAGGAGGGCCCCAGCAGCTGAAAACATCAAGAAGGTCAGTTTGGCTGGAGTGTAGAGTTTGGGAAGGGGAATGATGTGTAATAAAACTGGGAAGGCAGATTTGCGGCCAAGTTGTGAAGGCTTTTAAATACTAAACAGAAGAGTTAACATTTGATTCTAGAGGTAATAGGGAGCCATTAAAGTTTATTGGAGACCAAATGATCAAATCTGTCCTCAAGAAAAATCACCTTGGCGATCACCTTGGACTGGACTGAACTGGGGAAAAACTTTAGGTAGGCACTGTTATAATAGTGCAGGCAAGAGGAAGTCTATGCTAAACCCTCAAATTGCTACTGCTCCCCTCAACCTCCTATGAATTTACTTTGTATATATTTTGTTACATTTTGCATTGAATTAGAGGATTAGAGTTCTAATCCTCCCTCTTTCACTCAGTATGTGTGTGACCTGGGTAAGTCACTTAACTTTTCTGAGGCTCAGCTTCCTCATCTGCAAAGTGAAGCCTTGGACTAAATGTCTCTAGTCTGTGAGCTTCCAGCTCTAAGTCTCTGATCAGTGTGCCTCGTGGTTCACCCTAAGAGAATGCAAATTCCTCAAGGGCAGGGACTTTTTTATTCTTTGTGCTTATATCCCTAGCATTTAGCCTATAGTAGGTGTTTAATAAATGCTTGTTGCTTGGTTGATTTAATTTCTGACATTGAAGCTTATTAGCTGTACATGATTTCTTGTGCTTCTATGAAAAAAGGCATATATATGTGAAAATATTCAAGTGTGGCAGAGAAATATGACAATGAAATTGACTCTGAATGAAATTTACTCTGGTTTAATAATAAAATTGCCCGAGAAATTGCTGTGCATCCCTTTGGCTGGAATGTTTCCCAGTTTATCAGGGGAAAATATAAAAAAAATGTGAAGAACACGAGAATTGCTAATTTGCATAAATACAAAACATTATTATGCAATTCAATTGAAAAAGTATTTGGTGAGCTTATGTGTGAAGTATTGTTATTGTGGGACATTACTGATATACTGTATATACCATTCTAGGGATGATGATGATGATGATTTTTATGGTAACAACTAGCATTTATATGGCTTTTTTAGTTTTGCAAAGCACTTTACATATGTTATCTCATTTCGTATTGTATGTAGCATTTTAGTAATTCGATCATTTTAATCATCAAAACATAGACTATCTATGTACATACATATATACATGTACATATGTATGTATGAGTAGAGGTTTGAAACGGAATGAAAATTTCCCATAAATATTACACAGTTCTTCCTTGAAAGTCTTATTTATCCTATTTGGTTATTTATATTCATTTGTAGTTGATTATTTTAAAGATGCTTTCTGCCGAAGGTGATAGGAAAATGATATATCCTCTTGATTTTTTAAAGCTCTTGTATCACAAGAACACAGAAGCAATTGTTATTTGATAAATTTCATGGCAAGTACCAGAATGTATTCCTTCGCAGCCTTTGTGCTATTTTGTTAACCATAGCTGGAACACTTTATGGAGTGTGGAGAAACATTTTTGTAGAAAAATGAGTCTCCGAGGTTTCCCTGTAGAAATGCCATCACTTCAAGAGATACCTGCGTGCTTGTTGAGGTAGCTGGCACGGTGGAAAGCTCTTGCTGCCCTTGGAGTCTGAAGCCATGGGCATGCTTGCCAGTTCTACCAGGTCCAGGAGACCCAGTTTCCTCATGTGTCAAATTATCCTAACACTCTGTATCTCCCAGGGATGCTCTGAGGAAAGTGCTCTCCATTGTTGTAGACACTAGAGCAGTTGGCTCCAAAATAGCCCCCAACTCAAGCTTCTTCCTGTGGCAAGTGCAAACAGAATCTTTCAGTTTGAAAATGCTGAGAACCTGCCGCACTTTCACCTTTTCTCAGAGCCATTTGGAATTGGGAGGAAATTTAATTTGCATAAGTATGTCTCTGTGTATCCCAAATAAAGCTTGGGATGTGAACCAGAAATTCCCAACTCTAGCTTTCAGGGTGTTTGGCAATCTATAGGAAGCTGAAAGTGCCTGAAAACTTCAGAGAAAGACTGCTTTTATTAAATTCCCACTCAAATGTCACAGTCCCAAGAAACATGACTTACTCAGATAAACATTGGCTAAACTTATGGATATTTCTCCATACCCACACCATAAACCGGAGAGGTTCAGTCAGAACTGGTTCGAAACCAAATTGTGTTGTTTTCTCATCTTTGTGACTGATGTCGTGCCCTACACTGTTTGCTTTAGGCATATATATCCCCAGTGGCCAGCATCGTAATCAGGGGCGGTGTGCTCTGGAATGAAAAACATGGAAAAGTGAACATAACTGCTAATATTTCAGGCAACACTTGCCCTTTGTGATAGCGTTCGGCCACCCAGATCAGCAGGATGTGTATAAGCTACATCTGTTCTCATGTCACAGAGTGTCTTTCCTCAGCAGAGTGGTTTTTTGCATAGCTTCCTGCTGCCACATGGCTGGCATTGTGATTCTGTAACCTTAAGCCCTTGGTTCTTTGCTCCATCCCCGTTAAACCTTGGCTCCTGTGCGTTTTCTTCCCTCTTACCCCGACTCTCTAACAGCTGAACTGCATAAATGCCAAATAGCGACATGAATTCCTAAACAGAAGCTGCCATAAACCCACACTGCTCCAGCCATGGAGAAATGCACATGTAGAGGCACATGACTGACAGGGCTCAGAAGGCAGCTTTGAGTAAATGACAAGTGTGAAGTTCTCATTGTTACTCCAGTCGATGGTAGCTCATATTTACACAGAAATCATTCACATTTCAGAACAATTCAGTGTAACTGGCAGCTTGGGAGAGAAAAGACTTTAGAAATCCTTTAAAGATGTGGAAGACAGGAGGGGAACAGAATCCAAAACATTCTCTCACTTTGGAATATGTTGGCATCTTTTGACTTGGTTTAAGGCTGGGATTCTGGTGAAGCAGCAGGGAAAGATGAAACTATAAATTATTAGTTTTAGAGACAAGAGAGTGAAAATAGGGAGAAAGAACAGTTAGGTTTGTTTTTTGATTTAATTTTTTATTTGTTGTGAGTATTGTTCCACAGGATGTTACATTTAAACAAAGGTCAAAGAAGCACATTGTTCTTTCAGGGTATTTGAACTCTGAAAATGAGGAGTGTCTGAAAATGCAACTGAGACTACAATAGCCCTTCCCACAGACCTAGAGGAAGATTGGGAAAGCAGTAGAAGGTGTTACTGTGTGCCTATCATAGACGACTGGAATTGAACATTGAACAGGAATAAAATTAGACCAACGAACATAAATAAAAACATGCTCCATATCAGAGTTGACTAAGGATTTGGACCTGGGTGCCACCATTCATGCAGAGAGGGCATTTCCTTTCAGGAGTGGAATTCTGGTCCTCCGACTAATTGTCTCGAGTTCTTCCACCAGCCGTGTATTATATATTGGTACCCCATGAAGGTAGTGCTCTTCTCTTGGGACCATTTCCTTCCACTCATGCAATTCCCTTATCACCCCACCCCTTCCCTCCTGAAACTCAACAAACTAATCCAAGATTAAATAAACTCTTGACAACGTGGCTTCTTCCTACCTTTTTCAGTCTTCTTATTTTTCAGTTCCACACACTTAATGATATGGGTGCACTGGCCTATTTGTTGTTTGTCTCACATGACTCTCCATTTCAAAACTCTGGACATTTGCACTGGATTTCTCCCCAAAACGAGACATTCTCCCTGGCTCCTAGCTTCCTAGGATTCTTTCAACACTCAACTCAGATCCTCCTTTCTACAGAAGACCTTTCCTCGTTCCCTCAGTCCTAGTGTCTTTTCTCTAAGATTACCTTCCACCAACTCGTATAACCTTTTTGTAAGTAGCTATTTGAATACTGAGTGCTGTGCTCTCTATTAGAATATGAGCTCCTTGAGGGAAGGGATGTTTTTGCCTTTTTTTTTTTCAATCCCCTGCATTTCGCAGGGGCACATCGTAGGCACTTGATAGATACTTACCGACTGACTGCCCAAACCACTTCCTCTTCGTCTCTGCCTATTTCAGTACTACATGCTGGAGTAATAAAAAATCAGTTTATCTACCTCTGCCATGAAGCCTTGCCCAACTTCCCCAGGCTAGAGTGATCCCTCCTGTCTTTACATTACTACAGAAGTAACTAGCAATAGTGTTCTCTTAGTACTTAATCCTATCTTGTCTTGTATCATCATGCTGCTTTTTCAACACCATTTCTGTAAGCCTCTTAGCCTCTTGGAAGTAGGGCCTACATCCTGTTATAGTTTATATTCTCTGAGGCAACTCCCATTATTTGAGAATATAATAGATATTCAATAAATCATTGTTGAAATGAATTTCACAATCATGCTCTACTATGAATTGTATTAATTGGTTTACAATGTATTTAAGCTCCTTGAGGTTAAGTACTGGGTTTTCATATTTATATCCCGACATCAGCATTGTTAGCCAATATCCAATAATTGTTGGTTGAATTGAATTGAGTTAGGCAAGACACAAGGTAAAGTGGAAAATTGAGTTACAGTTATATTCTCCATCTCATATAGATAATATGACTACATAATATATGAGATTCATGATTACAATGAAAATAGCAAAGACTATAAAACAAGCAGAGGACATACTACCAGCAAAACACATATTTAGTAATACATGTTACCAAATAGTTAGGATTGGGCTATGCTAATAAGGTAGACAGTTGCACAATGCTACACCATAAAGCATGAACTCCTGACACAACAGAAAGCCCTTTAGAAACATGATGTGTCTTCAAGCACAGGCATGGAAAAGAACAGATAGCTGTTATCTGGGCTGGGGGCGAGATGGGGCTCTTTGCTGTACATCACAAGCAGTTACCATTACTCTCATAATTCTTTTAGCATCCAAACTCCTTCCATCAGCTCCCATTGATTTTCAAATCACGTTTCTAGGTTACCGAACTGGTCAGAAGGAGCCATGAACATTAAAATATTTTTGATTTTACATTATAGTTACCCAATATTCTCCTTGAGAAGTTGGAAGGAGGAATTTAGATTTTTCAGATTAATTCCCTTCCCCAAATAAAATAAAAAAAAGAAATAGAATGGTATATGAAACTAGTTCTAAGAGTTTCAAATCAAATAGGTCACATTTCTGACAGTCTGCACATTTGGAATCTAAATGCTACTTGCTTGGTATTTGACAATATCGGGTTGGCTGCATGTGACTGATATTCTGCTCTTTTATAAATTTGCTATTTTATTCATTCATCCCTAAAATTGATATTTGACTCAAAGTGGACATGTGTGGGAGGAACATCCTAACATTACCTGGTGGTGTGATGCTGAGTTCAGAAAGGGATGATCTGTTTTATAAGGGCACTTTGCTTATACATAAGGTTCACAAGGGACATGTTCTTTCTTGAATCCTGGGGGAGAACTGATGTCTCCAGCTAATGACTGTGCCTTTTTAAAGCTATCCTTGGCCAATTTTCCTCTCCTTAGTGGAATGATTCACTTAGAGGGCCTGAGGAGTTAAATAGAACGCTATTCACTTTGTTAGGGATCGAGCAGGGCAAGAGTCTCAGAGGTGTGGTCAGGGAGGAGGGATATGGTTGATTGGCAGGGCAATGACCCTGAGGAGCTGTGTCTGGAGGAAACCAGGGCTTTCCTTCACTGATGGATGAAGAGCACGTTACAGTCTTTAGACGAGGACTTTTGTCTTATTCCCTGACATTCAAAATAATCCAAATGAGAAGAACCCACCTTTGCTACTTACCATCTCTATGGGCTTTTTCATTTAAAGCCCCTTCCCTAACCCTGACTGACTTAGGAAATCATAAAATTAAGCATTGGAAGTCTCTTTGCACCACATAATTTTGCCAGAGATATGGTCCTGTGAGGGAACGTTAGTGCCTCTAAATCTTGGTTTTCTATAAGCAATACTTGTTACAAAGGGTGAGAGTGGGTGGGCATTTTACTAAATGTTATTATTATGAGGGGGATCTTTTTGTCTCCCTGCCTAGGGTGCTGTATACACAGTAATACTTCCTCTTAATAACAGCTCTCTTGATCTGCCGTATGTGATTTAGCTAACAATATATATTAATACATATAAACTAAACAGCAACAACAACAAAAAAAAAAGAAAAGAAAACAGAAGAGACCCCATCTGTTTATGGCCTGATCTGGCAGGTGCAAGGCCTAAATATTGGGCAGTCCTACTCCAGCACTTTCTCCTTGCCCTTCCCCTCCCCCTGATCATACTTACCTATAACTACGTAAAGTATCTCAATGAAGTCAGCTCCCTCCTCCCCAACTTTTCTTCCCTTTTTTGTTTAACCAATAGTGGTGGCATCAGTGATAATAAAAAGCATATGCTGGTATATTCACATGGCAACATAGCTTAACCCTTAACTAGCTATCTTCTATTTTAGTAAAATAACACGTTGTTGATTTGCTAAGCTGTGTCAGAGGCAGCATGGTAGAGAGGGAAACATTCAGGCTCAGTTTTCACAATGGATGCCTGTGATCTCAGCCATCTCCCTTAGCCTCCGTAACCCAGGTTTCTTCATCTGTAAAACAAAGGGGTTGTGCTAGCTGGCCTCGGAGGTCTTTTCTATCTGTAGATCTACGAACCTGTACTTAAAATATTTGTCATGCTGTTGCCCAACTCCCTCCAATTACCAGAAATACATAGGGACAACAAATTATTTTGTTTGAGCGTGTTTGTCATAGAAATAGAGAAATTAGATAATTTATGATTAGAGATTATCTAAACCAACTCCTTTATTTTGCTGAATAGATTAAAAGAGGTAAAGATGGGACATGCCTAGTTTCATACAGTGGAGGAGGGAGGAATGGAACCCAGATCTACTGAGTGTTAGCTAAGAGCCCTTCTAATTATAGGGACAGAGTAGATAGAATGTTGGGCTTCAAGATAGGAAGGCCTGAGTTCAAATCTGGTCTCCGACACTTATTGGCTATGTGACCTGGGGCTGCTGGTTCCTTAACCTCTGTCTGCCTCAATTTACTCATCTGTAAAATTAAGATAACAATAGCATGTATCTCCCAGAGTTGTTGTGAGGATCAACGGATGTAATATTTATAAAGCAGATTGCATAGTGCCTAGCATAAAGTAAGTGCTATATAAATGTTAGCTATTACTATTATTAGCTATTATGCCATACTGATAATTTTTTCAGATAATCCATATATGAGAGTTACAATTCATCACTGAAATTGCCATGCAAAATGTGATGATCAGGTCTTATCTGATAGTTAAGTTCAGGACATAAATGGGGCAAAGTATTGCAGGTATTGGGCAGCTAGGTGGCACAGTGGGATAGAGTACCAGACCTGGAACCAGGAAGACTCTTCTTCCTGAGTTCAAATCTGACCTCAGACATTCATTAGCTGTAAGACCCTTGGCAAGATACTTAACCTGTTTGCCTCTGTTTTCTCATCTGTAAAATGAGCTGGAGAAAGAAATGGCAAACCACTCTAGTACTTTGCCAAGAAAACCCCAAATGGAGTCATGAAGAGTCAGACAGGACTGAAAAACAACTGAAATCACAGGTACCAGATTTTCTTCAGGTGGGGTATGAGTATAAAGTACTCAGAATGCTCAGTTCCTTTTCTCATCACTTGTTTCTTCACTCCCTCTTACATTTCTTACCTTGTGTAGTTCTTTGTTGGTATGATGTTGTTATCCACTTGTGCCAACCATGTATCTTTCCATTTACCACTACACCTATTAACTTTTTTTCTTTTTAATGGCAAGGAGAGAAATGAAAAAAGAAATGTTGCCTACTGGATAGAGAACTGAATTTGGAGTCAAGAAAGCCAGAGTTCATATGCTACTTATTTACTATCTGTGTGATGATGAGTGAGCCTCACTTCACTCATATGTAAAATCAAATTATTAATATTTGTATTACCTACTTAATAAGGTTTTTGTGAAGCTAAAATTAGATAATATGTGAAAAGGGCTTTGTAAACCACAAAGGGCAGCACTAGTGGTACTGTTTTTACTATTAGAATGCCTGTTCCTTGAGTGGAAATTTTTGCATTCATTGCATTTGTATCCCAAACACTTAACATAGTGACTAAATGATTGATATTTTAAACTGCTCAATTTGGAAATTAAACTTCTACTTCATCATTGTTCTATGGTGTGTGTGTGTGTGTGTATGTATGTGTGTGTGTGTGTGTGTGTTTGGGAGAAGGGAGATATTTTTTATCAGATTGTAAACCCTTTGTTGACAGTAACCATATATAATACTTATATTCTCTATACCCCCTGGCACAGTGCTATAGGTATTTACTTAAAATGAATTCATTGTAGCTAAACCAAGCTAGGACTAAGATTGTAATCAAAATTCTTATTCAGTTGATAATTTCATGTAGAACTATTTTTCAATTCCTTTTAAATTCCAGAATCTGAATTTGTTGGTCTCATTGGCAATGAATGGATTGATATTGAAAATATTCGTATTTACCTGAAATTAGAAGTGGCTATCCAAAAAATAGAGGCATCTGAAAAGCTGGTTTCCTTTCATTTCTAGTACAATGTAAGCTCCTTGAGGGCAGGAACTCATATTTTTCTTTGTATACCAATGCCTAGTACAATGATGATCACAGAGGAGGTACTTTATGTGTGTGATAAGTTAGATTCTAAAGAAAAAAAATACTTGTTTTGTATTAGTGAACCCAGTCTTTACTTTCGAAGCCCTACTCTGACGCTTCATTATCATGCTGTAGTACCTTGGGTTTTCAAAGACGATGTCAACAAAGGATAAACTCTGCAAAGTTGTACAAATTTGGAGTTGATATGGACCTAACTGTGTACTGAGTGCCTGGCATTTGAGCATCAGGATAGGTGAAAGTTGGCCACCAAGTGATAATATTTTTGTTAATAGAAAATCATGAAATTATTTGCTAATATATGGAGGGTGTTGTCATCTGTGTTGGTGGAAGAGTTACCTACGCTCATGAAATCATAGTTCTATTGAAACTTTACACGGAGCAAATAAGATTATATGCCATGTATTCCTGGAGCTTGTTAGTATTTTATGAAACATAAAGAATGAAGGCTGTGTTAAAAAAGGCAGAAAAATGTCTCTAACTCATACATTAGAAAAATGGTTAAACTATAAAAGAGAATAGAAGAAAAAAGCTAAGTCAATAATGTAAATGGAGTATGGCACCAGAGAAAGAGCACTGCACTTAATATGAGAAGATGTGGGTCAAGTTCTTGCTATGATGCTTACTAGCTGGGTGAAAGTTGAATAAGTCCACTTAACTTTCTGAACCTCATTTCCTCATCAGTAATACTTAAATTCATCATTTCATCTGTGTGGGGACTCTCTTCACTGTTGAATAATATATCTCACTATGACATCATATTGTGTAACTCTTGTATATGTCCTTGCATTAATTCTCCACAAAGGAATTATAAACGTATTGAAGGTCTTTCTCTCAGACTTTGAACATTTCATGGGCACATCTGTAGAACTCAGGATTGTCCATCCTTTACTCTTACTCCGTGACCAGCCCACGTTTTCCAGTTTTATAGCTCTTCAACTGTTCATATCTTCTAGTTGACTCATTAAATAGAAATCACTGTTAAAATTACAGTCTTCTTTTTTCAAATATTTATTTATTTACTTTTAGTCTTCAACATTCACCTTTACAAGATTCACCTCCTCCTCCTTCCCTTCCACCTTCCCCAAGACAGTGTGCAATCTGATATAGGTGATACATGTACAATCATATTAAACGTATTTCCACATTAGTCATGTAAAATCACACAGTCTTCTTAAACCTGTCAGGAATGTCTTCATTGTTCTGAGGAATCATCTACACTTTTTATTCTTCAGAGGTCATGGTGTTTTATGATTCATGATCATGTACTGTCACAGTATATGATATTAAAATTATGAATATTTATGTAGGGTAACAGCTTGGTATCATTGGCTAATGTATTGGGGGATGTTGCTTTTGGTTTGTTTTTGAGACTGGGTCTCCATATCTTCCCCAAGATGGAAGTACAGCTAATACTCATGGGCCAACCCCCAGATTATTGGCACAGAAAGTTTGACCCACTCAGTTTCTGAGCTGGGTTAATTTCCCCTTCTTAGGCAATCTAGTAACTCCTTACTTACAGGAGGTTACTATCTTGGTGCTGAACTTATTGCAGATGCCGGATCAGTTTTACCTCTCTTGTAGCTCAGCATTTCCAGATTCAAGCAATCACTCAACCTTGGTTTCTCCCAGTAGCAGGAATTATAGACATGCATTGCCATGTCTGGCCTGGTAATTTCTAAGATATACCATAGAACACTATTCTGATATCCAGTTCTGGGCCTATCCCACTATCTGCAGGGCCTAATACATATATACATGTTTGCATACAAACATGCATGTATATCATCACATATTATATGTGTATTTCATACATAGCATATACTCTGTATAAAATATCCCATATTATATATATATAACATTATGTATTATTCTGAGATGAACAGAAGTTAAGTGATTTGCTCAGGTTCATAGAACTAGTGATTATTTGAGGTAGGATTTGAATACAGGTCATCTTGACTCCAAGTCCAACACTTCATCATATATGAATAAATTTTTTTAAAAAATGTTCTCTGTTCACATTACTGTTTTGTCCTTTCAAACAAAGCAGGGAATTTTGGAACACAATTACATTTCTTACCATGAAATAGCTCTATAATCCTCTTTGTAAATTATGAGGGTGAACAAGAGATAGTATAGGGTAGTGAAGAAAGCCCTGAGTTTGGATATAAGAAATACATTCAGTCATTTTTCAGTTGTGTCTGACTCTTTGTGATCCCAGTAGGGGTTTTCTTGGCAAAGATACTGTAGTGGTTTGCCATTTCTTTCTCCAGCTCATTTTACAGATGGGGAAACTGAGGCAAACAGAATTAAATGAGTTGCCCAGAGTCACATAGCTAATAAGTGTCTGAGGCCATATTTGAAAGCAGAAATATGAGTCTTCCTGACTCCAGGCCTGACGCTCTATCTACTACACCACCTAGCTGCCCCATTAATGGAGATAAGAAAACCTTATTTCAAATCTGACCTCAGACACTTATTGGCTAGGTTATCCCGCACCAGTCACTTGATCTCTGTTTGCCTCAAATTCTTCATCCATAAAATGATCTGTAGAAAGAAATGGCAAACCATTTCAGAGTCTTTGCCAAGAAAACCTTAAACAGGATCATGAAGAGTTGGACGTGACCGAAATGACCGAACAACCGCAACAACCATCACAGAGTATTGTATAAATGCAAACTGCTTTGCTCCTCTTGTCACAAGGCATATTCACAATATTAGCATGAGTTTTGCTGATTACTAAATTTAACTTAAATTTTAAGTTGTGTAGCTTCTCTTTCTCAAGAGAGAAGGATGTCAGTGAGGCATATTCAGGCAGAACTATAACTAAAGTGGAATGAGGTCCTCCCACCCAAACTACTCTTACACCTTTCCCCTAGGTGTAGAAATTTCTAATTATGGCTCTGCATCTACATTTAATGGCACAACTTCTGGAACTCAGAAAACAGTATTAGGTAAAGCACAGAGTTTTCATTTTTCCTTTTAAAATTCATCACAAAATCTCTCATCCCTTAATACAAATCAGAGAAATAGTTTGAGCAAAATATTCTCTGCAAGCATATGCATTTCCCAGAAGTTTGGCATATCCCCCTCCCCCACCCCTCAAGGTATTCCTTCAGTAAAAAAAAAAAAAGCTGAAGATAACATGATATATGGTAGATTTATTTTCCCTTCTCTCTTCTCTAGGGGCAGAGTTTTCATTGATTCACACTCCAGTAGCAAAACGAAGTATGAGGCAGTAAATGTTTATGTTGGCCTTTTACAATCATGTTATCAATATATCTTGAAATTGTTTTCCATATGTGTTATTCTTGTGGTGTTAATATTTAATGTACCATATGCCTGATTATTTGGCAATTTATAATCTTGCCAGTCTCTAAAATAACATCTGGGCCCGTAGCTTTTCAGCCAGGCTGGCTTCTAATCTGTGCCGTTTCTTTCTTTTATCAATGGCTCCTGCAGAAACCACCACTCCTTGTTAAAGGCTCCATTCCCTTTGGCAGGCAGGTAAAAGTCTCCAAGCAAGCTCAAGGAGAGAGTAAGAGTTCAGATGTGTCATTAGATCCCAGGGCTTGCCTTGAGCCACCTACTAAAGATTTCAGGCTCAGCATTTGGTCTTGGATGAGGGGAATCCAGGTCAAAGACTCCAATCCACAGTCAAATAAAACACATTAAATGAGCAAAACAGGAGCACGGAAGGCTTTAAAAGAAAATGTAAAGCCTGTTCCTATGTGGTCCAATCTCAGCAACTTCTCCCCACGAGAACTATGATAAGTCTATCATGATAGGTGAACCTCAGAATTCTGTTGCCTTGGAGAGCATCCTCATGACCTCCCTTCAGATTCCTTTTTTTTTAATGCTACAAAGTGTTTGTGCATGTTCACGTGGTAAAGAGATCTCCAGGGACATGTCATCATCCCAAGTTCAACATTTTTAAGAGACAATTTTCCAGAGAAGTAAAATCATTTGGGATGGCTCTAAAAGCATAGAATCAATTCTCAGACTCCAGGAGTCCCTTAAAAACAGGCTTCTCTCATGATTTGGGACAAAATGCAGCTAAGATATACCCTTCAGATGTCAAATCCAGTACTGTGCTCCCTATATATACGGAGGGGTCCCAGGAACTTGCCTGGGAAGAGGAAAGAATAACAAGCTTTAATCCTATGATGCAAATGTGAGAAGAGAATTTTGCCCATAATTTTCATTTGACATTTGGAGGAGAAAGTTTCAATTTAATGTTAGAAAGTAAATTTTGCTTGCTCTATTTGCATGGAGTGAAGTAGCAGTGCTGCTAGAAATTGCATTAGACTTCCTAATACATGCAGAAAACTTTCCTCTGTTTGATAAACCAAAATGAAAACAAAAGGAAAGTATGTCATGGAGTAGAAACTTCTACTTTTGACATCACAGTTTATGACATTCATCAGAAAAAGGGCCAACCCTAAAAACAGGTAGGCAACAAATGCCTCCAAATGGTGACTACAAAGATACTGGCTTTTTTACCTCTTTACTGGCAGCATGAGCTGAACAAAAGAAAAATAGTATTTTAAGGTGATCATGAATCCGTGTTAAGGGTGAGGGTTGGGGGGGTGATCAAATAATGCTTCTTTGAATGGCCTAGACTGTATTTGTCCCAGAGTGACATCAAGGATGACTTGACCTTCCCTGTCATGGTTAATGGTGTCAGAACCCCTGGATGAAAATATTTCTTTGTAATGCAGCAGTCCATCTTTTACCATTGGTGTTTGGAAGAGTCAAATGGTTTGTTTATGACATGTTTAATGTTTTGTGAATCCTGCCTCCTGATTCACTTCAAGTACTTTATAATTATATTCCTTGAAAACAGATGCTTTTAATATTCAGTTTGAGTGTTTTATAAGCTATACAAATATTTTGTTTGTGGTATTTTTCTGTGCTCACAGCCAAAATATGCTAGTCAACTTTTCAGGAGATCATTTTATTATGCGGGAACCTGGGGCAATTCAGCTTCTGAAAAGTTTTCTTTCTTCTTTCCTTCCCGCTTCTTCACACCATGCTTCCCCTCACATTTTTTTTTCTTTCTCTTACTATAGCATTTGTAAATTTCATAATGTGCTCTATGCAAAGGCCTAGGCTCTAGGGTTTTCTTTCTCTAAAGAAATTACAATGAGATGTTATCAGATGGTTGATCCTGATAAGAAATCTATGAAGCATTTAGGCATCTATTTAGTCACAAAAATTAAAAGGCTAGATGTGACCCCCATATTATCTCTCCCTTCATTTTGCAGTTGATCTGAGAAAAAGCAGCACCTTCCCCAAGCATTCTGGGGAAGGGTTTCAGCTCAATTAAAGGCCCATATGAAAACTGGCTAAAAAATACCCCTAATTTGATACTGTTAATACTAATGCAATTTTATTTCTTGCATACTGACTGTTGTTGGCTACTGCCAATCTGCAGAAAACAAACTGGTAATAGGACTATTGAAACACCACCCAGGGTCAATTGTCCTCTTTCTTTCCCCCCCCCCCCCCCCGCAAATAACCTATTAAAAGACCCCTTACAGCTGTAACAATAACTAAAGAACCACTAGTGCTTATTATGCCGGGGTAGTAGTGGTGGGAGCACAGCTCCAGTCCTAGGAATACTCGAAGCCCAGAAGCTAACAATTTTCCATGCCCAGGGCATTGTGTCTAAGAAATAGGTTGGCAGCTCTGTTAAGAAGGGGAGATTATAATATTTTAATATGGAATGATGAACTAAGAAGTAGGATGTAAAGTTTTCAGAAAGACATCCATCTTTCATACTAATAAACCTTAAATCTTCCATCTTTGATTTCTGAAACATTTTCAACCTTGACATAGCAGTTATTTTTTTTCTACTACAAATGTTTGCCTAGTTGGGCATATACATCAACATTAGGGTGTGTATCTGAAGGTGCAGGTTTGGAGCCAGCTCTAGATCTGGTAGCCTGGAATTAGATGACCTGGATTCTAACAGTAGTTTGTAACAAACTACATGCTTAACATTTCTGTGTCTATGTGTCTGTGTCAGGGTGTGGGCTTCTTCCTAGTGTACGTCTAGTCCTTCAGGGACCTGAAGACATTCTGGAAGCCAGAAAAGCCAGGATTTTTCCTCACCACTGAGGAGAAATGTATACAAATGAGCTTTGAGTCATGGGTTATACACACACAATACATTTAGTTGTATCTCTCTCTCTCTCTCTCTCCCCACCTCTGTCCGTCTGTCTGTCTGTCTTGTCTGTCTGTATCTCTCTGTGTCTCTCTCTGTTTCTCCCTCCTCTGTCTCTCTCTCTGTCTCATCTTTCTCTTTCTCTCTCTCTCCATACATACGCACATGCTTACATATATACGTGTGTGTTTTCATACAGGTAAGATGCATATTTTGAGGTGAGAGACTAAAATCTTTTAGAATAAATGTCTCATTCATCATATAATGAATATTTTCTTCAAAAAGAAAATCATTAGGCATTAGACAAGGTAAATGCTAAATAACATCACAAACAATGAAATAGATTATATTTTAATGGATAAGAAAAGCCTTGTTACTGATGTGCAGGTCATTCCTGAATCAACCCTCTGTGAACAGTCAAAGCACTGACTTGTTAGAACAAAGGTCAAAATGAGTATATGGCTAGGACAAAGAATAATAATGAGAAAAATCTGTGACATGCAATTGATACAACCACTCAATTCTGACTTATTTAAACAAGCCACTGATAATAAAAAAGTGGTAATGATCAGTAGAAAAGACTTTGGAACTGGTTATGATAATTTCATATGGAAGTTTGACTAATGTAAATCAATCGGCATAAAAGGAGACCAAAATAACCTAAAATGTGCTTTAGTCAGCAAATACTTGACTTACTTGCTAAGTGTAGAGGGATGACAGCCAAAGGCACCATTGTGTAGAATATGAACTCATTTGTAAAATTTTACTATAACCTTCGTACTACTTGAGATTTGAGATCAAAGTTGAAAACAAAAGATAGGGGTAATCATTCCTTCCTCCAGGCCCTACCTCTGGAATGTGGACATTTAAGAGTAAAAATGGAAGGAGGACAATAAACAGAAGCATGGGTTTTTAGAATCCTTTTAAATATTAAAGACAGTAGAACCACCAACCTTGAGCTCTGACATCATATTTCTGTATGTGCTTATCGTAAAGATAGAAATGTCATAAAGAAAATAAAGATGACAAAAGCATCCAAACTAAACCAAGTGTACACAGAGGATAACGATACTAGAGGGGACATAGTTGTGAGGGCATCCTTCAGGATCATTTAATTAGAAGAGGAAGATATCAAAATTGTTCTAAAATTCCAGACTTTAATAATATGCCTCTAAAAAAATGACCGAGAGAAAATTAACAACAGTCAATCTATTTTCTTATTTTCCCATTACATCAAAATTTTTATAAGCATCATGTACATACAAATTGAAGGGACCTTTAATAAATATGTTAATAAGAAATAGGCAAGCTTTGCCAGGCTAATTTTCAATAAACATTTATTAAGCACTATGTGCCAGGCACTATGCTAAGTGTTGGAGATACAAATACGAAAAAAAGATAGTTCCTGCCTTCAAGGAGCTTGCAATTTAATGTGGGAAGACAATACATAAAATAAATCTGACAGGGGGGAGGGTGCCAGATAGCACCAAGGGAAGAGGCATGATTTTCACTTGAAATCAAGCAGAGCAACTGGTAAGAAAGAAGAGCTGGCTGGCAATTCTGAGTAAGTGACAATCCTTGGTGGACAACATTAACAGGCAATACAGAGCAACAGAAAACAAAACTGGCTTTGGAGTCAGAGCCCTGAGGTTCACATCCTGTTTTTGACACATACAACCTAAGTAATTTTGGATAAATCACTTGACTGCCATGGATCTCAATTTTCTTCTCTATAAAATGAGAAGGTCGGACTGGATGACCTTTAAGGTCCCTTCTGGCTTTAGGTCTATCGTCATATGATCTTTATCATCACATAATTGAATGAAATTTGTAGAGAATAAAGGATACCAATTTACTTATTACTAATTTGTTTTAAAATTTATTTTGCTAGAGTAAAGCACTGCCTTAAAACACTCTTCCAAAAAGATGTCTCTCATCCATATACCTTCCTCTCATCAAAGGGAAAAGTGTAGGAACTGGTCTTGGGATATTGCTGTTTGTTGCTTGTCTTTCATTCTTGAAGAGGATCAATGACATCAGAAAGGTGATGTCTTGACTTGCAAGTGATTTAAGTGAGGCAGAGCTGTGCAAAGTCATCAGCCTCACTCTTTCCTCCAGAGTCATCAGGGTCCTGTGGTCAGGACTGCAGAGTGGCTATGTCCCTAGATGCAGTGGGAGACCTTGGCCTTTTTGAGCTAAGGTCTTTCCCAGGTCCTAGTTCATCTGAGGCAACACCCATTCAGAAGTTAAAGGCTAGGTAAGAAAAGAGGCAAAAGATGGCCTTATTTGCCTTCACAAAAGAATCATTCTGGGAGGGTAAGACCCTCAGTGTTTCTGGCAGGAACAGAAACAATTGCTGTTTACATTCCACTTGGGGTCTTACTAGGGAATTCCTGGGTGAGAAAATTCCTTCTACCAAAGTAGCAGCTCAATACCTTTCCAACATTTTATATCCTACTTGCTTGAAACACTGAGAGGTTAAATAACTTGCTCAGGGCCAAAGCTAATGTGTATCATAGGGATGGAACATCCAGTGCCACATCTTCCTGGCTTTAAAGATGCTTCTATCTAGTGGACTGCAGTAGCTCCATAAATCAACATTATTAAATATTTCATGAAAGATAAAACAACAAAACTAACCTTATTGCATGATCCTTTGGTCACAACATCAAGTGAAGCATTAAAGAGGGAAATATTTAATATTACAGAAATATTTAATATCATAAAATATTTAATATTAAGAAACATTACAGAAATATTTAATATTACAGAAGTGTCTGTGATGTAAAAGAGATCTAGTACAGAGGCCAGATTGATGAGAGATTCCCTATGAATAATGAGGTCTTTGGAAAATTCTGGTTTGGCAGAAAAATGATAAATGTTGGAGAAGATGTGGGAAAATTGGAACACTAATGCACTGTTGATGGAGTTGTGAACTGATCCAACCATTTTGGAGAGCAATTTGGAACTATGCCCAAAGGACTATAAAACTGTGCCTACCTTTTGATCCAGCAGTACTACTTCTAGGTCTGTATCCCAAAGAATGGGAAAAGGACCCACATGTACAAAAATATTAGCATCAGCTCTTTTTGTAGTGGCAAAGAATTGGAAATTGAGAGGATGCCCATCAATTAGGGAATGACTGAACAAGTTGTGGAATATGAATGCAATGGAATACCCTGGTGCTATAAGAAATTATGAGCAAGCAGACTTCAGAAAAACCTGGAAAGACTTGTATGGACTGATGGTGAGTGAAATGAGTGGAAGCAGGAGAATGTTATACACAGTAACATCCACGCTGTGAGATGACTAACTTTGATAGATTTATCTCTTCTCAGCAATGCAAAGATCTAAGACATCTCCAAAAGTCTCATGATGGAAAATGCTATCCACATTCAGAGAAAGAACTACGGAGTTTGAAAGCAGATCAAAGCATACTATTTACTCTTTTTTTTTCTTCTGTTTTGTTGTTGTGTTTTTTCTTGTGGTTCCTCCTATTGGTTCTAATTCTTCTTTACAACATGACTAATGTGAAAATATGTCTAATAAGAATGTATATGTAGAGCCTATATCAGATTGCACACCGTCTTAGGGAGAGAGGTTGAGAGGGAGAAAATTTAAAACTCAGAATCTTATGGAAGTGATTGTTGAAACCTAAAAATAAATTAATTAATTACAAGAAAAGAAAATTCTGGTTTAGGATGACATTGTATTAGTTTCATCAGACATAAGAGCATTGAAGTACCTTCTGGAAGTATATCGGAACCACTTTAAGAAGTTTGGTGTAACAATGTAGGAAAAATCAAATGGATGAAGAATGTGTGTTGCCCAGATTATGATGTGCAGTTTGGTTGAAAATGTATACAGCTGAACTTTTCCATTAGAAGACTGATAGAACAGTAGATAGATAAATAGATAGATGTGGGACAGACAGTACAAACGGATGATAAATTGGGCCTAGAATTAAACAGAAAGAGAGCAAGCTAGATTATGTTTAGGAAAAAACCAAAGGTATTACAATAAATCAAAATTTCTCCTAGAAACAAAGGTCCATCTTTTTAAACATTAATATTCTATTGACTGTGAGACATAATTTTCCAAAGAATTGAAAATGAACATCATGCAGAAGGCAGTGGAGGAATTGAGCTTACAGTTGACATGAGCAGGCTGTTGGATATAACAATTAATGAACTTGAAAGATTTAACAGGCGTATTGAGTGGTATTAAAGAAATGAATGATAAAAAAAGATTTGATAAAAAGGAAAGCCAGCAGGTAGATAGCCTGAGTTGTCCAATGAAATTCTCACTCCAATACATTGGGTAAATCATCTTTTGGAGAACGAGCTAGAGGATAGGGACTAGAGATACAGAAGATGGACTAGCATGTTATCTGCATCATCGGACAACTAAGTCAATGAGATCGTAGGTCCGTTTGAGTATTTGAGGATATATAGCCTAGGAACATTTTAAAAGGCAGAAGCAAGGAAAGAATTGACCATCTTGAGTATTATACTGAGGAAACAAACCATAGATCAAGATTGCCATTCATCTCTCAAATTGTAACGCCACCTTTTTGCCAACTTGCTGTCTTCCCTTCTTAAAGAAATGAACAAGTCAAATTATCCCCAGTAAGCCTAATTTACAGGGTTAAGAAGTACTTCCTTTCTCCCTTTACTTTCTATAAAAGTTCAAAAAGGTATGACTTATGCCATGGGGTAAATGCAATTTTCCTCTGACATAGTTCAGTGCTAGATTAAGCCAGTCTTGTTATTTCAATGCCAAGTTTTTGTATAGGGGCATATAACACCAGAGTCAATATTTAAAATAATTTTATTTTAATTTACTCTAATTTATACCTGTGCAAATACACTTTAAATACAAATAATTAGAGGTAGATATTCTAATTGTACTTTGAAATAAAACTTTTTGTCTTACTATTTCTATTTTCACACTACGTCAGTTGGCATATTTTGGTCCTTCAAATTATTCTTAAATTCTAGTTCTTCTATTAATAACTCAAGGAAGAAAGGAAGGAAAAAAGGATGGGAGGGAGGAAGGGAGGGAGGGAGGGAGAAAAGGCAACCTAGGAGTTCACAGTTGTCATTAACACCTGAAAAGTTTTGACCAACAAGAAAAGATTTGAGCTGAGGAGTTGTTCCAAATGACTATATGTACTGCCACTGGTCATCTCAGTATTCGTTTTTGAACTCCTAAGGGAAGGGTTTGAAAGTTGTCACCCCAGGAATTACTGCTTCTGGAAGTGGAAATAATGGTAGTGATATTGGTATTGCAATATGGGCTAGGATGGATATTATCTAGAGCAAGGGGCAGGATATGCCAGGGTTCTCTTTTTTAGTCAAGTGGTAGGGGGAAGGGAGTGCGATCTCAGGCTGTCACAAAGGCTGAAGATTTTAATATATCACTGGGCTTCCAAATAAATGACGTGCGTAGTAGTGCTACATTAAATCAGCTTCAACATTTAAACGTTTCCTCACGAACTTGAGATGCTTTTTTACCCTTTGAAATAAGGAACACATTTAACTCGGGTTTATGATCAGTCCGAAAATAATACTCTCTTGTTTTGGCATGAAGTGGAAACATGCATTTTTAATCAAGAAGCATGCTTTCCATTGAGAGCTGGGCTCGTCGGCACCATGGTCTCCCTTTAAAGCGGTTTTGTACAGTTGTGGATAGCGGATATGCCCCACTGCATTCTCAGCTTAACATGCACACAGTCAGTATCAGGACCGGCTTCAGAGGAAGACTATCTAGGGAGGTTTTGCTCACTTCTGTCAGATTTCCTCTTCCCTCCTCAGTATAAAAAAAAACGTCATTTCTCTTGGGCATGGATGCCATGTTCAGCCTTATTCCACAAGCTTTATTTTTGACTTTTACATGAACAACCTCCTGCACTGCTGATGGGAACTTGCCAAGAGTTTTGAGCTTCCTCCCCTTCCCCCTTTACTTCTTTTTTTTTTTTGGCTTAATGTGTACAAAAACTTTTATTGAAACCCACCAAGTCACAGCTCGGTGCTACCTGATTCTTCACAAAATGGTTTGCAATAAAAATAGCACCAGAATCTAAAATTCCTGAATGCACCCATTTCTGCAGTGAAATACCATAAAAGACACAAGAGCATTTACAGTATACTGAAAGGGGAAAATGCCTTCTCCTGGGCCAGTAAAATTTGTTAGTTCAGGGTCACTTCCTAATAGGTGTTATTTCCTTTATTTTAAATAAGGTATTTTAGCACCTGAATTCCATGCCAGATGCCATTGTCATTTTTTCCACTGACTGGCTTAGTTTAAAACTAGTGGGGGCCAAGCCCTCTTCAAACACCACTGCTCAATGCCAAACACAACTAAAATGCAGAAGGAAGAAGCCAGAGAAAGCAGCAACCTCCCTAATGAGAACAACAGACTTCCATTCCAGTGACGAGCACAATAATTTCTAAGGTGGAAAGAGGTCAGAAAGCTCATCCACTAGGTCTTTGAATTGGCAGTTCTGCTTCTCCACCCCATCAACACATAACTATTTTTGGCCTGCCAAATCCTTGTACAACATCTATTCAAATCTATTTATACCAGCTTTTCCCATTTCAGCCTTCTGTTGTCTTGCCCATGTGGTGTATTGACCAGTACAAAAATGTTACTATTCTGTAAGGTGGGCATTGGCCAACTTCCTCTCTTACTGACACAGGGGAGACAAAGCCTGAATATCATCATGGGACCTAAATATTCATAGTCTAATTGTCACCTCCAAAAGAATGGGGATCTTGGGATCAGTGGACCACTGCTTTAAGTCTGAAGGGGAGCTTAGAGATAATTTAGTTTAACTTTTTCAATTTGAAGATGAAGGAACAGAATCTCAGAGAAGTGAAACAACTTGGCCAAGGTCATAGCACAATAAATATCAGAACTAGAATTCCACCTGAGGACCTTTTAGTCCAAATGCAATGCTCTTTCTAATGCATTATGTCAGTCCCTTCCTCAAAACCATCAGTGGTTCTCTATTTTCTTTTGAATAAAACACAAATTCCTAGTTTAGTATTCAAGGTTCTCCAGAATGTGGTACAATTTTTCTTTCTATTCTTATTTCACACTACTTCCATTCATTGTCCTCTACCTTTAGGAAAACTGGAATAGATGATTCAGATTTAGTCTCTCCCTGAAGTTAAAAAAAACCTCTCTAGATTAAGAATTGTTAGTAGCTGGTCACCATTAGCAACATTGAACAAGTCACAGAAAAAAAAATGGAAGAAGACCATAGCTGCTCCCCCTCCCCACAACTCCTTACCATGTTTCTGAAGTCATAAGATGGAGTAATTCTTGATTTAAGCACCTTGATGTTAGGGTTCTTTGTTTCAGACTTAATTAAAGTCTCAAGATAGTTGATTTTATTGCTTGAACTTTAAAATCCTAAAGTAGATAACCTTTGACTAAGTTCTGTTTAAGTGGTAAAGGCTTTTTGAGGATTGTGGTACTAGGTTTGTGAGATCTGAGAATAAAAAGAACAAGTAAAATCATAACATGAATCTCCTCATGTGACATTAGAAGTTTATTCTTTTAAGGGATGTAACTTGAAATCATTAACATTTCTGAAGAAAATCAATCTGAGATGAATAGCTTTCCAGATAAAGTATCTAACAAATGATAGGAGGGTTCCTGGGATCTGATCTTCCTTAAGTGTGAATTAGATACTTACATTAAAACTAGCTGTGATACATCAAGTGGTATAGCACCCAGATTCTTAAAGGAGAAGTTAAGTGAGTGACAGGTTCATGACCAGACAAGAGATAGAGAACATTATAAAATGTAAAATACATAATTTGATTATATTAAATTAAAAAGCTTTTACACAAACAAAACCAATCAACCAAGACTAGAAGGAAAGCAGAAAGGTGGGAAACAATCTTTACAGCAAGTGTCTCTGATAAAGGCCTCATTTCTCAAATATATAGAGAGCTGAGTCAAATGTATAAGAATACAAAGCATTCCCCAATTAATAAATGGTCAAAGGGTATGAACAGGCAGTTTTCAGATGAAGAAATCAAAGCTATCTATAGGCATATGAAGGAATGCTCTAAATCACTATTGATTAGAAAAATGCAAGTTAAAACAACTCTGGGGTACCTCCTAACACCTATCAGATTGGCTAACATGACAAAAGAAGGAAAATAATAATATTGGAAAAGATGGGGGAAAATTGGAACACTAATGCACTGTTGGTGGAGTTGTGAACTGATCCAACCATTCTGGAGAACAATTAGGAACTATGCCCAAAGGGCAACCAAATTGTGCATACTCTTTGATCCAGCAATACCACTACTAGGTCTGTATCCCAAGAAGATCATAAAAAAGGGGAAAGGATCTATAGTACCCTTTCTGTAGTGGCAAAATATTGGAAATTTAGGGGATGCCCATCAATTGGGGAATGGCTGAACAAGCTGTGATGTATAAATGTAATGAAATACTATTGTGCAAAAAGAAATAATGAGCAGGTAGATTTCATAAAAACCTGGAAAGACTTGTACAAAGTGATACAGAGTGAAATGAGCAGAACCAGGAAAACATTGTACATGGTATCAACAACACTGTGTGATGATCAACGATGAATGACTCAGCTCTTCTTAGCAGCACAATGATTGAAGACAAGAACAAAGGACTCACAAAGGAAAATGCTGTCCATGTCCAGGTAAAGAACTGATGGACTCTGAATGCAGAGGGAAGCATACTTTTTCACTCACTTTATTTGTGTGTGTGTGTTTTTCCCCTTTTGATTTATTTCTTCTTTCACAATTGTGACTACTATGAACATATGTTTTACATGATAGCACATGTAGAACCTATATCAAATTGCCTGCCATTTTAGGAAGAGAGGAGGGTAGGGAAGGAAGGAAAAAAATTTGGAACTCAAAATCTTGTAAAAATGAATGGCAAAAATTGTCTTGACCTGGAACTGTGGAAAAAATAAAATACTATTAAAAATAAATAAACTGATTTAGCTCAGGAAAAAAAAAAACTAAACCTGGGAATTCATTCTAAATCTACCTGTAGAGATTCTACACAAAATGGGGTAGCAACCTATGAATTCCCTAGTCCAAAAATAAAAAAATGAAAAAAAAAAGATTATTTGTTGAATTAGACTTGTACTGTAACTCAAACAGGAAGATTACTATTTTTTCTGGTTCTGTTTTTTTCAAAAGGCTTCCTACCAACCATGAGAGAAAAATGAAAGATCTTGATGAGAGAAAGAAACAAGGAATAGATTCTACTCAGATTGTTATGCCCATGAGCTTTTTGCTTCAGCCAGAAAACTATTTGGATTTGTTCTTCCAAATTTGTGAAAATATGGGAAAAAGTCTTAAAATAAAGAGAAATATTGGTTGAATAGAAGAGATGATACATGTTGATAACATAGAGAAGATAGTACAAGGAATCATTAAATGAAGGATCTTTAACAAAAGTTACAATTTTGTGCACCTTGGTAAAATGCTTAAACAATGATTGTTGGGTGAGGAACTCTTTGAGTGGGAAATAAACTGGACTTTCATTCAGATGCCAAGCACTATATTTTACAATGACTATAAACGTGATTTTTTCTTTCTCACTGTAAACTGTTGCAATATCCTTAAGCACGAAGTCATAACAAAATGAATGCTAAAGTGTCCATGACTAATTCATAGTCTTTGATTCAGTCCAGTGTCTTTTTCCTCTTCTTGACTGAAGTAATAAAATTAACCCAATATATAACAGGAGTTGTTGATTGTCCTTCATTCTTGAAGAGGACCAATGACATCAGGAGGGTGATGTCTTGACTTGCAAATAAATTGGACTTAAATGAGGCAGAGCTGTGCAAAGTCATCAGCCCCACTCTCTCTTTCAGAGTCATCAGACTTAGGTCAAGACATAGGTCAGGAAGACTGATGAAGGCCCAAGATATAATGGGAGACCTTGGCCTTTTTAAGCTGAGGTCTTTCTCAGGTCTGCTTGTGTGAGGCAACACTCATTCAGTAGTTAAAGGCTAGGTATTCACTGAGGTAAAAGAAGGAGTAGTAGCAGTATTTAAAAGGTTATAACTTCAAATTTTTCCTTTGTCCAATGTTCTTTGCAAGAAAGAAAAGGGACAACTGGGTAGCAAAGAAATTAGGGAGCTAGTGGTTTAGAGAATATTTCTACTAGTAGAAAAATCAAACATTTATCTAGTGCAGTAATTTTACTATGAAATGAAAAATTTAATTGAGAGGCAGCATGATATAGTAGATAGTGCACTGGACTTGAATTGAGGAAAACTTGGTTTCAAATCTGGCACCAGATTCTTTCTCCTTCTGTGACCTTGGGCAAATCATTCCAATGTTTTTTTTTTTTTCTCCATTCTCTCATCTACAAAATGAAGTGGTTGGACTCATTGGCCTCTGAGATCTTTTCTAGTTCTAAATCTATGATCCCATGTTCCTATGATTTCTGAACATCTTTATTGAGGGAAAATATCTTCAATTCCTCCTTTCCTTCTTTGAGAGAGTAGAAATTAAAATAAATTATATCTAGACCTCAATAGTTTTTTAAAGAAAAGACAAGGCAATATTTATACTGAAGATTCTAAATAATCTGCTATCATAAATTCCACTAATCCAAAATACAGAACATTCCCATTTTATATGTATGATATCTACCTTTAACTGTGACAAAAATATTCTTCTCATAAATATTATTGTGTCCCTAAGAATTTCATATAAATCAATAATGGTATTTGGTGAGGCTAGTATGCTTTTTATCCAGTACTAGCTAATAATACTGCTAGTAGATTGTCTAAAGTACTTGGTATCTAGTATGCTTATTCTAGAACTTACTATAGTATGAACTCTGCTGTGGGCTATCTCACATCCATAAAATATTTAAAGATGTCCTTTTTTTCTCCATTTAGTGCGTATTATGAGAATGGTGGGTACTCTACTAAAAGCATATCTCTCTGCCTTTATAAAGAGTTCTGGAAAGAAAGCAAAAGACATTTTAAGCATCAAAGAGACTGATGAATAGGGATGCCAGGATATTCAAATACATTTAGAGACAGTATTGTCAAGGCTTGTTTTCTGAGCTATGATACTAAAGATAGTAGGAGCCAGCAAAGAAAAGAACTCTGTAGAAATGCAAATCACTTAAATGTTGAATCTATTAATCCATAGCACACTTTCTTCTGAATCATACTTACTCAGATGTACAAGCAACAAAAAGTATTTAGAACATTTGCATAATTTCAAACACCCAGTTCATAAATTATTTATTGATTGTGGTCAAATGAATGTTAGCTATTTCATAATTATCTTTTTTGCAAAAGGTTGCATGGTTTACAGAAATATTTCAATGGCAAGTGAAGATTCATAGCTTGCTTAAACATGATGAAAAAGAAATAGTACTTACTCAGGGAACATTGCAGTATGGTTTTCTCTTGTTCCAAAATTCTGACAAGAATTACACTTAATTTGTAGATTTGTTTTAAATGAACACCAGCAATTTATAGCAAAAGCATTCAACAAAACCCCATGGATAGGCCAAACCACTACTAATCAATCATGTGAGTTCACAAAGGAAAATAAACATGAAAACTGTTGCCACTATGACCAAATATTTGGTCCAACCAGATCTGTGAAAGGGCTTAGCTGGGCTAGAAAAAGTGAATTCTCCATCCAGATCCATAGAGGAAAATCTACAAGTCTTAAAATGGCCACTGTCTTTTTATTTTATTTCAATTGCTTCTAGTAGAGCTTCACTTTAATAAGGAGTTTAGACATTCTAAGAAAGTCAAAGACTGATATGCCAAGCAAACACACTGAAAGGAAAGTAACAGAGCTTGAGTCTCATGAAACCGGTTCATTGGGCAGTTGAGATACAAGACCAAATTTTGCTTGTAAAAACATACAATTTAAATTTTGGGCAGGTTCTAAGTTTTGTTTTCTTTTTTTAATGAACACTTGTGAAATACCTAGGTGACATAGTGGACAGGGCACTGGATTTAAAGTCAGAACAGACCTGAGCTCAAATTCTGCCTCAAATACTAGCTGTGCAAGTCTGGGCAATTCAGTTAACTTTTCTTAAAGCCTCAGTTTCCTCATCTGTAAAGTGGACCTAATAATCCTACTTTGCAGGGTTCTTGTGAGAATCAAATGAGAAAACATATGTAAAATATTTTACAAATCTTAGAGGAACATAAAATTATGCTATTATTATATCATCACATAAATATACATTAGTTACATACTATGTAATATATCATATAATTGATGATGATGAAGATGATGATGATGGTGATGATGGAATGTTGTAACTATGTGCTGGGGTATAGTGACTATCAGGGAAGAATAATATCCCCCACTAAAGTACTACATTACTACTCTGGTGCTTCATCATAATGCAGAGGTAGCCTCTGGTTCTTGAAAGCTATGCCAGGAAGCCATAGAGATAAAGACTTCCCATAGGGATGGAACTAGTGAAGGGTTGTGCTCTGTCATCTGATGACCCCTGTCTAGGTAAACAGGTGAAGTTCCTCACTAGAATCTTAACAAAAAAAAATACTACTAAGATTTTAGCAAATTTGGTCTGGCCAGTTGATTTCCATTAAAGTTATATGCTTTATGTTTAGTTAAATTATTTTAGATTTAAATATAAAGATATCTGTAAATATATAAATATATTTGTAAATATGTAGTTAGCTTGATTACTCTGTAGTTGAATTCCTAGTAAATTGAATTAGTATAATCTGATGATCCAATTGGTAAATTATGTGTGCTTTGGTTTCTTCTCAACCTTCCTTATCTTGTCTATCCATGGGCCATTTTACTGTTAATTTGCACTTCCAATGAAGCCAGAATTTGTCTACTTCCACAAAGCAAACCTGGCAAATTTCCAGAATTCCTCCCTCTCCTTTTTTCCCCTACTTTCTTTCTTTTTTTAATTCTGATCTTGCTGAAGGTTGGAATTGCAGAGACCACTAAGAAGCCCAAACCTATTGCTGATAGGCAGGAAAGCTTTGATCTGCATTATTTCTAACCTGAGCCATTTGGGCCCTCCTTAGGCAACCTGCTGTCTCTCTGTTCTGAAGCGACTCACCACATGGGTCTCAGACTTGGTGTATACATCCAGTCAGCTTTAGCCCTTCTGTTGCTAAGAACATCAGAACTCAAGTTATCTATCAGCCTTGACCTGCTTAGGAGCAGAAATTACAAGCATGTGTCACTGCACCTGACACTTCCCTATGAGAGTACACAAAGTTCAGGGTATTTTTGTCTCCAAGTAATCTAACTCTGACTAAAATATTCTCTGGTTTGGAGAAAAGCAAAGGAATTGAAATCCAATTCAATTAGGTTCCAGTAAAATATGCATTTGGGAGAGAAATTGAAAACATTAACTAATATGAAGTCTGGAGAACAAAATAATTTTGAAGTTAGAAGAGAACGTTAATATCACGGAGGCCAATCCCTTAATTCTGTAGGTAAGGAAATTGACATTGAGTGGTTAAGTGTGTTGACTAAAATCACGTGATAAATTAGTTAAGAATCAGCTTCTTCCCTCTACCAAACAGAAAAACGTTCTAGATATGATATAAGAAGAAATTTGGAACACATTTGAAACCTCCTGACTGATTACATATTATGAAACCATAAGTATCCCCAAGAGGTGAAATGCTCATCCTTCCAAGGATTTGCTACATGTACTAGGAAACTTACTTAGAGGGATCTTGAACAGTGAAAAGGGATCTCCGTATTTGGAGTATTGTGTTCAGTTCTGGGAGCTACATTTTAAGAAGGAAGTGAAATGAATTGAAGAGCAACTGAGGACAGACAGGATGGTTGAGGGCTTAGAGTTCATATCATATAGTGTTTGTTGGAGGAAATGAATATATATATATATAAATTAAGAAGATTTATACATGTTTATATAATATAAGAAGATCTAGTGGAAATGTGATAGCTGTTTTCAAGTATTTGAAAGATTGCCAAGTGGGTGAGGAATTACATTTGTTTTGCCAGAAGGCTAACCTAAGAAAAATGGGTAGAAACTTCAAAAAGGTGAATTTGGGTTTGATGCAAGGAAAAACTTAATAACAAATAGAGACTAGCAACAATATTAATGTTAAATGGGCTGTGTTTGGAGGTAGTCTGTTGCCCCTCACTTGAGGTCTTCAATAAAAGTTGAATGACCATTTGTCAGTTGTGCTATAGAAGGGATGGAACAGTTGGACTACATTGACTCCCAGGTCCATTCCAGTACTGAGATTCTGTCATATTTTTAATTATGTGAATTTATTCAAGTTCTCCAGCTATCAGTTTCAACATCCTGGAATAAAAGGTGTTATCAGATAAATGCCTAATTTGGACTAATGAATTGTCATCCACATTTAAACACCTCCTATGTTGTGTACAAGGAAGACTTGTACAAAAGTCACAAACATGCCTTGTGAAACTACATTTATAACAATAATAAGATGTTGGTTTTCTATTATATCATGCTTTTGAAGAACCTACACTTCATTTCTGTGGATGAATAGCATCTTCAGCAAAGGGATAGTTCTGATTTTCTTTAAAGTGTGAGTCACACCAAAATATATTCAATGAAGTGAATTAAAAATGTCATCACACTTGTAAAACTTCCTGTCAATATTTCACACCTGTATGGAAAGTAGATAGATGCCTAACTTGCAGCTTGATAACATTCCAGACTGAAACCCTTAATTAACACACCTTTGGAAATACTACCAAGACTCCAGTGTGACTTGCAAAGCCTATTGGCAGGGAGCCTGACAACAAAATGCAAGTTTCAAATACCAAATAGGAGGAGAAAATACTATATTATTGGCATCAATACAACTGTCCACCTGTGCGTAGGGAATATATTTGTTCACTCTACTTGTTCTAGATAATCTGTTATTGTTACATACTCTTGGCTTCATTGCTGGTAGATTATACAATAATTTCCCCAGTATACAGAATTTAAAAAACATATTTATATTCCCCACATAGTATGAAGTGTTAATTAAATTTGGTGTTTTGTGGTGTATGTAAGGTGGTTCAACTTTTTTTTTTGGTTCAATTTATTTTAAATGTACTGGGAAATGTACTTAGCATTTAGTTCTCACTCAGTCTGTGAAATCTGGCTACTCTTGTCTGCATTTCATGCATTTTGTAATGTAAGTGTGCAACTGATTTGAACACATTTGGGATTGGGAACAGAGACAGTCCCATGTCCATATCAGGATGTACCGAATAATGTAAATATCTCAAAATTTCTTCTGCCTCTTTGTAAATGAATTAGAAGGCTTCACAATAAATCCAGAGCAACAAAGTGGAGGTCATTAATGTTTTATGAGACTGATTATTTTAAACAGCTTTGTACGATAAAAATTATTCATTCAAGACTGTGAAGAACACCATGTAAATCTCACAATAATTTTTTAGCCATCAATAGAGACTTGATTTTGGCTTTCCTTATTCTTAATGTAAAATCAATTATGCACTATGGTATTCTAGAATATTTGCTGAATTGAATAATTATTTATCAAAATTTTGAAGAATTAATCTTTATGTGCCAAGTTCCTCATGAATGCAAATATTATTTTAATCTATAAAGGATTTATTCAAGATTTCATAGCAAGTCAGGGACATAACCAAGGTAAAAGAAATGAAATTTATTAAGTTTGGTTTCTTTAGCATGGGGGGGGTCTTAATCTTTGAGTGTGTGGCAGGGACCTCATTGAAAAACTAGTGAAACCTATGATAGACCCTTTCTCAAAATAACACTTTTAAATTCATAAAATAAAATACATAAGATTCTAAAGGAAAACATTGCAATGAAAAAACAATTATCAAAATATAAAAAACCCCAAAAAACCAAAAGTACAAGTTCATGAACTCCAGGTTAAGAAATCCTAGCAGAACAAACTACATTTTCTCTCTCTCTCTCTCTCTCTCTCTCTTTCTATATATATATATATTTACACACACAGGTACACATAATGTACACATTATATACAATCAATAAATCAACAAAATGTGTGTGTGTATACACACACGTGTTTTATTGATGACTTCTGTCTTCCTGTTATAAGCAATTTCAACTCTTCCACTTCATTCAGATTGAATCTTCCATTATGGCAAAGTGAAACAATTAAGCAAAAAGATCTAATGTAGTGGTTGTATCTGATTACTGATACAATATTCTAACCAAGTAATGTCTGAGTTTTCTGGGCTCTTTATCAGTTTTTCAATCATTAGGAATTCTGCTTTCATTTAGTGACCATTTCATATATACTGTTAGTTCATGTAGATATTGTTCTTTTGGTTTTGCTTATTTTGTTATGCACCACTTAATTGAAATCTTCTCATGTTTCTCTGGATTCCTCTTATGCTGCATTTCTTACTACACAATAATATTCCATCCCCAGTTTCTGGAGCCTACTTTTTCTTGCAGTTCTTTACAATTCCAAAGAATGCTGCTGTGAATGTTCTAGTCTATATGAGGATGTTGTTGTACCTTAGATTTTCTTAGCATATATCCCAATAGTGAGACTGCTGGGGTAAATAATATAGAGATTAGTCACTTTTATTGCATATTTCCAAATTGCTCTGTGGAAAACATGAACAATTGTATCTCTCAGTAGTGCAAGCACATGTCTGTCTTCCTGAAGCCTCTACACCATTGATAGTTCCCATCTTTTTTTTTATTTTTGTCAATTTCCACAGTGTGAGGTAAAATCTGAGTTGTTTTAATGTGTATTTCTCCTACTATTAGTTTGCCTGAAACATAGTAGTCACTTAATAAATATTTGTTGAATGATTGATTCATGTGGAAAATGTTTTTTTGTTTTCTGTTTTTTTTGGTGGATATTGAGGATTTACAATTGTCCTTTTGGAATCTTGTTTCTTTTCAACATTTTTCTGTTGGGGAAATGGCTCTTGGTATTATAGTTTGTGACAATTCCTAGTGCATTTTAGATATCAGATTTTTGTTATAATATTTGACACAAACATTTTCTCACCCTACTGTCCTATTATGTATGGTCAAAATAATTGATTTTTGGTGATTCATTGTCTAGAGAAGAATTCTTCCCTTAGTCATAGCATGAAAGTTGCATGATTTGGTTTCTTCTGGTGTGTGTGTGTGTGTGTGTGTGTCCTCTTATATTCACACTGCTTATCTATTTTGAGTTTATCGTTATTTTTGGTATAGGATGTTGTGTTCAACCTAATTTCCACCAAATTGCGTATTTCAGTTTTTCCAGTGCTTATTGTTTAAAAGTTCTTGTGTTTATCAAACATTGGACTACTGTTTTCTATTGTGTCTATGTCTTGCTTATCTAATCTGTTTCACTAATCTATTTATCTTTTTTCATTCAATACCAATAGTTTTTTGATTACTGTCTTATAATGTAATTTGAAGTCTGATAGTACTGTGTGTCCTTTATTTATATTTTTTCTCTATTTCCTTCGAGATTCTAGACCTTTTGTTCTTTTAAATGAATTATATTCTAAAAATTATCTGCTCAGTAGTTTGATTGGTATGGGATTGAATCTGTAAATTAACTCATATAATATTATTATTTTATTATACTGGTGCAGAACCATCCATAACCGGTGACTGTTATCCAGTTATTTGAATCAATGAATAAAAAAGCAGCTATTAAACACTTAAACATGTGACCAGCAGTATGCTTAGTACTGGAGATGCGAATGTAAAAACAAGACAATTCCTGTTCTTAAAAACCACTGTAGAAGAAAATACATCTAGGAAGGTTCAGCTGTAGAGTAGAAGGCAAAATCTAGGGGTACTTAAGGTATATCCATAGGGCAGATATTTGAGCATATGGAGGATATCATGACAGGGCCAATAACAAGGCTCGGTGAACCTTGGTGGACAGAGATTTGACCTTTGAACTAGGAAGCCTAGGTTCAAGTCCTCCATTTGATACGTACTGGTTGTGTGATCCCAGGCCACTCACTTAACCTCTGAGTACTCTAGGCAACTTTCATAGACTATTGGTTGAAGAGGATGTGCTAACCTGTAGTGGTAGAAGAAGTTCTTCACTGAGAGCTCCCTACACCGGTGAAGTCTTAGGTCCAGTTAAGTGTTTAATTGGGAATTGTTACTTTGTTCTTTTTCTAGTTTTTTTTTTAATTGCATACTCAATGAATTAATTAATAATTATTAGTCAATTGGGAAATGGCTGAACAAGTTGTGGTATATGATTGTGATGGAAAGTGATTGTGCTTTAAGAAATGATGAGCTTGATGGTGGTAGAAAAACATGGAAATATTTGCAGAAAATAATGTAGAGTAAAATAAGCAGAACCAAAAGAATGTTGTATAGAATAATGGCAATATTGTTTTAAGAACAACTGTGAGTAAATAAGTAATTCTGAATATTATAAATACCCAACAAAACTACAAAGAATATATGAAGGAAAATGTTATTTGCATCTAGAGAAAGAACTTATAAATAGAAATATGCATAGAATGATTTTACATATATACATATATATAAATACATATATACATATTTGTGTCCAATGGTAGCCATTTCTTGGGCTTGGGGAGTGGGGAGGGAAAAAAAAGAAATTTTATATGATAGCTTCATTATATATTTAAAAGGAATAGCAAGTTATACCTAATAGATTTGCAGTTTTATGTGCAATCATCTTTTTTATTATATTATGGAAATGCTTGTTTTATTACATACATTAAAATGAAAAAACAAATATATGTATATATATATATGTGTGTGTGTGTATGTATGTATATATATATATAATCTTATGGTCAGTCCCTATCCAATTTTATCAAAGGATATTTCTTCATCTATTGAAATAATTATTTGGATTTTTCATTTTTCTTTTTGTTTATATCATTAATTATACTTATTTTATTTCTTAATTTTGAACCATTCATATGAATCCAGCTTGGTCACAGTGATTATATTCTACATTACTACAATCTCCTTACAATGATTTTATTTTTTGAATTGTGAATCAGTATTTATTGCCAAAATTTATTTATAATTCCCTTTCTCTTTTTTTTCTTAATTTCTCTATGGTTTGGCTATCAGGACCATATTTGTCTCATATAAAGAGTTTGGTAGAATGCTTTCATTCTGTTTTTGAGAATGACTTTTCTAGTATAGATATTAATTACTCCTTAAATGTCCAAAATAATTTCTTTGAAATAAATATAGCCTAGGGTTTTTTCCATTCTTCTTGGCGATTCATTTATGAATTGCTCACCTTGTTTTTTCTGAGATTATGTTGTTTAAGATATCTATTTCTTGTTTTATTATTTAAGATATTTGATATTTTATATATATTCTATTGAATTCTCAGTTTTTCCATAGTGTTATTGTTTATAGTGGTTTCTAGTAATTCTCTTTTTATTTCTTCTTTTATGACTTCACTTTGTTCATTTTTTTCTTTGATAATTTCATATTCCCACCCTCTGTTGATCAGGCTAGTTCATTATTGGAGATAGGTTGCTGAATTTATTGAACTTTAAAATATTTTTATTTTCACTTATTAATTTTTCACTCTTTATCTGCAAGATTCTTTTTGTCAGAATTTCAAGATTTTTTTGTACTTGTTTAAGATTATTTTCTAGTCTTTTAAATTGCATACTCAATCCACTGATCCCTTTTTATTATTTTGTTAATATTAGTTTCCAGAGATGTAAACTTTTCTGTAAAGACTACTTTAGTTATTTCTGATAAAATTTGGCATAGTGTTTCATTATTATCAATATCTTTAACTTATTTATTGACTGATATGTGTCTTAATGAGCAGGGTTTTTCTTGGATGGTTATAGAGAATGGAGTAGTTAGAATAGAATAGTAGGTAGAGAATAACTACGTATTACAGCAGAGCCAAATATAGCAGATCCATTCTTTTCTTTTGATTTTTTTTAAATAGTGTAACCCCAGTCCCAAAGATCATCGGTATAGAAATCTTTCTTTATTGGCGGGGATCAATGTCTCCTGCCTGTGTTAAGGGTAGGGTAGAGTTAGCAGAGTGGGAGACATTAGAGCTCTTTAGTTCTCATTGAGTCATTTTGAGTGCTCTTCAACCTTGAGTCATTTTGGGCCCTTCCATCTTCTAGATTCAAGAGGGAAGATGGATGAGGGCAACCCTACTGAAAGAAAGACTCTGGGAAGACGTGATAGGAGCTGGCAATTTCCATCATGTTCCCTATTCTCTGCTTCCTATATTAAAGACTTTGGGGAACTTTCCCTTGAATGAGATCTAGGACCTTTTTTTTGTTGAGCTGAGTTACCTCACTTAGTGGGAGAGCTCCTTCACTCTGTATTGTCTGATACACACACACACACACACACACACACACACTTCTATGTATATCTTCTCTGATTTCTGCTTTGCTATCAAATTGGATAAATGGATTTATTTGGCTAAGTGTTGTGTGTATTTATTGTGGAATTGATATTTGGTGGGAAGGGTTTGGCCTTGGATATAGAGCTTGGAACCCTCTTTGCCAACCTATGTCCAATAATGAAACAGCAATCAGAAGTTAGCTTGAATCTGTTCACTTTCCCTATACTAATAATATTTAAGGGAGCAGATAGATTTAACTCTAGTCAATACTCCTCTCTGAAGATAACAGAGAAGCTCTTTTTCCTCCTTCCCCTCCTGGTAGGATTTAAAATCTCCATTGGAGAAGGGTGGGAGGAGAAGAAGCTAGAGATGTCTATACCATTCAGGGATAGTCAATGACTATCCCACTCAGGGAATAGCCCTGACCCAATAGCAAAGACTGAAAAGTTAAAGTGAGGATTTTTTTGGGGGTTGTTGTTGCTGTGTTTTAGGAGACTTTTCTAATCTGGTGTTTTCTCAACTTCAGGAGAAAAAGGGGAAAAAAAGATTTCCCCAAAACATTACTGAATTGTGGCACATTATACTATGAAAAATATTTCCTGAGGATCTGAATATGAAAAATCATTTTAAACATTTTACAGTTCTAGAATTAAAACCTGAGGGTTTTTTCCAATTCAGCCTTAAGCTCTTGGAACCACTTTCTTCCCTTGTTTTGTGGTTTTTCTTTTAACAGGTCCCCTCTCCCTGGTTGTCCATCAGGTGAGTGAACTGCTCACCTGATGCAGTTTATGTTCATTGCAATGGGGCCTCGCTTTTCTCTCTTGAGTCCTTTTGGCTTTTCTCACATCAGTTACCCACTGTTCACAAGGCTCAGTACATTTCATGTAGCTGATATATTCCCTTCCCCACCCGTCTCCTTTTCTATTCCAGATATCAAGGAAAAACCTGTCATTTAAATGAATGGGATAAAAAGAACATGTTTTCTAATTGTGAAAAATCTCTGAGATTTTATATAAAATATATTTTATTTCTTCTAAGCCAATCCAAATGAATTGAGAAATATAAGATATTTGATAATATTTAAACATTCCAGTTTTTTTTTTAAATAGGCCTATTAACTATTTCCTCTCCCCCCCCCAGAAAAGTTACAACCTCTTCTGAATTTTATACCTTTAAATGATATTATTTCTACATTATGGTTTCTGAACCAAAGAATATTGCTTATTCTGCTCACCTCTCCAGGTCACAGCGGTGGTTTGAAGCCTAAGCAGCAATTCTGTTCAAAGAGCAACCCACAGCAGGGCCTGTGCGCTAAGGGCAGGTGTGATCCCAGTCTTCACATCCATTCCCCTTTCTTTCTCATAAAAGTTCCCTGGAGGCTACTACAAAGCCACCATTCTCAAAATACGTCATTTTCTATGTCCTAATGTACAATATGCCTTAGATAATGACTTTAGAGCTGGGCTAGAAGGAGAAAGATTTTATAAAAGGATTTTAAAAATATTTGAAGAGATGGGTGGTCATTCATTGCTCTATTCTTCTATTCACTTGTTGTTGTTTCAGCTTTTCAGTTGTGTCTGACTCTTCCTGACCCCATTTGGGGTTTTCTTGGCAAATATGCTGGAGTTTTTGGCCCTTTCCTTCTCTAGTTCATTTTGCAGATGAGGAAACTGAGGTAAACAGGGTTAAGTGGATCGCCCAGAGTCACACAGATGGTAAGTGTCTGAGGACAGATTTGATCTCAGGAAAATGATTTTTCCTGACTCCAGGCCCAGAGCTCTATCCTCTGCACGATCTAGCTGCCTTATTCCATTTACATTTGATATGTAAACTATCTACCCTGTTGGCCAAAGTTGGAAAACTGAGTGCCCTGGTCCTGTGCCCTATACCTTGAAGCCAAGTATTTTGTCCTCCACCTAAAATCTCTAAGGTGTAGGTGGAACGTGAAGGCAATTTAATATTAGTTTGTCTTCTCCTGTGCTTGAAATGCACACCCTCCTTACCTCCACATCATGGAATCCCTCTTTTTTTTTCAAGACTCTACACAAGCATTGCCTTCTACTATATGAAGCCTTTCCTGATCTTCCCAATTACTGGTGCTCTCCCTTTCTAACTAGCTTGTATTTAAATGTAGTTAGCTAGGTCAAAGGGTCTGGAAGACCTGAGTTCAAATTCTACCTCAGTCACTTACTAGTCATGTGACCCTGGGTGAAATCACTCAACCTTTCTCAACCTCAGTTTTCTCTTCTATAAAATAGTGATAGTAATAGCACCTACCTCACAAAGCTCTTGTGAGGATCAAATGATACAACATATATAAAGCGTTTTGCAAACTTTAGAGGGCTGTGTAAATGCTAGTGATGTACTTGTGTAGGACAGGCTCTGAACTCATCCTTGCACTAGTGTGCCAGGTCCTCAGAGGGTAGCTGTTATACCTCCCGTCAGGGGTAACCCGGAAGGCTTGGGTGTGGAGATTTCTCTGCTATTATTGGTGTGCTCTTCATTGATTATTATTTGATATCAATTAGCCAGCCAGACTTAACTAGCCTTTAGAAACATATGTTTAATAAAGTGGGATAATATTAGTACAAAATGTTCCCCCCAAATTGAAGGCACACTGTTCCACAAGTCCATAGGGTCTACAGCAAAGTTGGCTCAAGCTTAGAGATTACATTTCATATAGACGCAATTCATAGCTCCTGATTGCTGGAAATCTTTTCTTCCCCTCTGTGGAGTACTCATACATTCGCCTTAGGTATGTTATACTTTTATTCTGGGCTCCTTATAGAGTTTTGAAGCTGCCTTTCCTCAAGGCTTCTAGTTCATCTTCAATATGGCTCTCAGATTCAGATATGGATGCTCCTGTCAACCACTACTGTTCTAAGGAGGCTCTTATCATTGCAGTTGAGAAGACCCAAGTGTTCTAACTTTTTGAAGTTCACAAGGTGTTCCTTTGGGAAAAGGGATCTGACAGAAGCCCTCTTCTCCTCCTCCTCTCACAGGCTTGGCTTAAGTTTCTCTAATACTAAGCCCCCTCCCCTTCACCCAAAACCACATTCTTACCTAGAGTGTTGTTTTATTCAAAGTCCTGTAGAGCATGGCTGACTCTTCAACCAGTCCTAAAAAAAAAGTTAACATATACCATTGATTGATTCTATACTTCATACCTAGTTCATTCTTTTGATTGATAGAAGTCTAGGCCTTCTGTGTTTATTTGCAATGGGGTAAACTCCCATAGTATATATTTATTTTCTATGTTAATTTTGTTATCTATTTATCTATACACATGTTGTCTTTCCAGCTAGAATGTACACTTCTTGAAGGGAGAGACTGTTTCATTTTTTCTTATTTGTATTCCCAGCACTTAGCACATGGTATACAATAAAAGCTTATTGATTAATTGATCTGCAATAGAAGGTATATCTGTTGTTGGATGATAGAATTACTGCAATCTTTGGACAAAAATCTCTTTGTAGTGAAGCAGGTCATGATATTTTATCGTGTTATGGTTTGCTCTTGCTGATGTCTTTGTTTCCAGATAAAGAACAATTACAAAAGTTTAAATTGGAAATGCTATTTACTTTTCTCATGGTATGCAATTCTGGGCATTTTCCTTTGGTAAGTGGTCAAGAATTACTTAACAATTGATTTTATCTTTCCGTTTCATGGTTCTGTTATTTCATCCATGGGGATATTTCCTCCATCAACACAGATTGCATTCTCTCTTAAGACTGTAAGATGAACTTCAAGAGCTGTTGTGACCAAAAAATCTGTCACCCTCTGGCCAGCCTGGTATTAAGCCCCTTTGAATTTAGCTAGGCTGGTATTTGGGACAAAAGACATATCCATCCTGGGGCTTCTACCTCAGGACCTTCTAGCTTGATAGGATATACTAGTTTTTGCATTTTAGCATAGTCTTCAATAACTCAAGATCAACCCCCCACCCCAATACATTGAGGCCTCAGACTGGCACTTTTGAAATATGCTACATATACAATGTTTAAAATAATTTCTATAGCTAAGGAATTTGAGTCTCTGTGTCTCAACATAGCCTCCAGGTCTGGGAAGACTACCCCCCCACTCCTTCATCCCCCAGCCCACCCCATAACTTTGCCTCTTCAGACCCATTTCACCATCAGCCTCAGTTTCCCTCTCTGAACAATGTGTGGAAGATGAGATGGGTAAAAGATTATTTCTGTGAAAAGCAGGGATTCAGATCCCTCTTTCCCCAAAGACTGCCCTCTGCCTTGCCCCCTCCAGGCCAACACACCATCCACTCCCCTCATTCTATATTTACTTAGCATCTGGTACTAGGCCCCCTATATTGTTAGAGTTCTTCAAGCACCAAAGTTCTCCTGTTATTATATCCAATAGTCAATTGGGTCAACAAGTTAAGCCAACAAGCATTTATTAGGCAACCACCCTGTGTCATTGTGCTGAATAATGAAGATACAAAGAAAGGTGAAAACAAAAACAAACAAACAAAAATGAAACAACAACAACAAAAATGGCCAGTACCCTCAAAGAGTTCACAATCTAATGGTTCTTGAGTTGATTATGTTCCTCCTTTCTGTTGGAAATGAAGTCTTCCAGGTATTTTTTGATACAAAAGGGAATCTCTGTTAAAGAATGATGGCCTTTGGCTTCGGCTTGGTTTTGATCTTCCTGTCTTCCATGGTGGCTTCTATTACCTTCTACTGCAGACCAATATCTTGCATCTTGAAACTGTTACATATGTCATTCTGCTCCTTTTCTATGGCTTGGAGCTGCTTCCACAAGGTGTTAATTTCTCATTCCCTTCTTCTGCATGGACATGCATTAAAGTGGGAAAAATGTCTGTGACCTTTTCTGATGGGATTCCTTCCTCAAATCCACCTTGTCCTCGAGCATCACCAGAGAGAAATGCTTGGGGAGGTGCCCCTGACAAAGGGTTCCCCTTTTGACTCAGCCCTGGCATTTGGTCAATGTCTTCAAGATAAAGCAGCATCTTCTAGAGCAGGAAAAAGGACTTGTTCCACATCTACTTCTGGATAGAAAGTTGCAAAGGTAGCTCTTGAATCCCCTGTTGGCCTCGTATTTTTCTTTCTCTTCTTTGAAGCTAGTTTTCTGGGTTTGGAATCTAGGCTTCTTAGATTCCTAGCATGAGTTAGGCCAGATATCCTCTGCATGTGTGCATGTGTTTGTGCGCGCGTGCGTGTGTGTGTGTATGTGCGTGTGTGTGTATTATCTGTGCTTCATTTCACTATGATGTTTTCCTCAGCTAACCCCAAGTCAAGACTTTATGCCATTCTTCAAAAGGAAGGAGGTTAGGAGTGGATCAAGCATTCACACTCAGTAAATGAGTGTTATTTTTCTCAACTTCGTCTTGGAACAGACACTATTTTACAATAAATATTTATATTCTGTTAAAATTTAAATAAAATCATCTTTATACATACTCCTAGCATTGTGTATCAAGAAGATTGAAGATTTTCATAGTAGTATTTTTGGAAGTATTGTAATAAAAAACTAGAAACAAAATAGGTTTCTATCAGTTGAGGAATGGACAAGTAAGTTGTGGTATCTATATCTTTATTTATATACAGGAATGTTGTGAGTGTTAAATGAGATAATGGACATAAAATGCTTTGTAAATCTTAAAGCACTATATTAAAAAACTGTTTGCATAGCTTAGTTTTACTGACCTATTTTTTAATCTTTATTACAAGGGACAGCTTACTGGTTAAGGAATTAGGGAGAAAAGAATTTGATATGAAAAAGATATTACTAAAAATAAAAGTAATCAATCAATCTGTACATGTTTAACTTAGTATTGAACTAGGTTTTTCCTAATTCTGTAGACTCTTCTCTGGTAGAAAATTTGACCCTTTGGGTAAGATCATTCCCTAACTGAAGTCTGTAGAATATTTAGCACACTGCAACTACTACCCCCTGCTCCTCTCCTTAGCTTGATATGGGTTTGAAGGTGTTTGGTTTATCATGAAAACTAGCTACCCCCTCCAGTGTGACCACTACATTCATGGGGGAGGGGGTCATCACTTTTCTTAGTTTCACCCTTCAGTCATCCTAAAGGCATGACTTTCCTTTAGTTAATGCCTTCATTCTACCCCTTCTTCAGGAAATTTAAGTAGCCCGAGGTTGTCTTGGAGGGAAATGGCTCTTTTTTTTTTATTTACTAAGCCTTGCACCACACTTATGACTTCCACTTCTGTTAAGGGAAATCTCTCTCTCTCTCTCTCTCTCTCTCTCTGTTCTGTCTGTGGCTCTGTCTCTGTCTTTGTTCTGTCTGTGTCTGTGTCTGTGTCTCTCTTCCCATGCCATGCCTATTTACACTTTTTTCTAACTCCCCATTAGTGGTAATGAAATGTATACCAATCAGAAATTGTTATGATCTTTCATATATTATCTCAAGTCATCATTCATATTAAACTAATTAAATAGAAATGTAAACAAGCTTTTAAAAACAGGCAAGATTTGGATTTTCCATTTTCTCCTGGAGGGATGAAGGGAGAAGGGGCAGAAACATAGCACCATCTGCAACAGTTCTCTCAGAGTGAAAAATTCTGCAGCGATCAGCCTGCCTCAGATGCCTCTTAGAACTTCAGACTGTCCATTATCAGCAGGCAGAGGTGATAGCTCATGGAGTTTCAGTTCCAGTAACTGCTCAAAACAAACTGTCCAGTGGCTTCTATAACACTCTAGTCTCCTACTCCATTCTGTACTCCATTTCCCCCATTCTCATATACCTGCGAATATTCGTCCAGACCCATGTCCTTGCTCCTTTCTTGGTCCTCTGGGATTTCTACTTTCTTCCTCTTTGAGGATGAAAGAAGAGTAGACTGCCTTTCCCAGGGCAGTCAAAACTTCAATGTTCCCAGGGCCAGCAGAAACTGATCTCCAAGGGCAAGTTACATAGATCTGCCCTGGAAAATGGCATTTCCACAAGAAAACCAAGAGGTTCTGTTTGGTATCTCCTACAATATTTGATAATACCTCTGTGACATGAAAGCTCAAAAGTATTTCATGAAAGTCAGAATTTCCTACCAGGAAGTGACTCATGGACTGGGAAAATTAGAGTCTAATATGTTTGATTAATGTTAAACATTCTATGCTCTAGGGAAAGAACTAAGGGGAATACAGTGTATTTATGGCCAAAATTTGATTCCACTGATGTTTTTGATACATGTTTTTATTGACTTTGGGGTGGCAGTGCTGATACAAAGACAATGTACATGTAATTTTATAAATGGGACAGAACTGTATTTTTCTTTTTCTGTATTGAAAGCTTATGAATGGGAAAATCATGTTTTTCTCTGGACTGTTGGTTGCTCTCTGGGTAAAGGACAGGCTGTATGGGTTGTGGGAGATCAGAAAGTGGAGAAGGGTCACAATTTCTTTCCATGATCACTTTTTCAATCGAAAATGGCATACTGCAAACATTTCTTCTACATAATATTGAGTTTATGTCACTAATACTTATATTTTTAGTGGATAGGAGACCTGCTTTTTTATTGACAAAGTAAAATAAATGAAATCATGAAGACAAAGGAATTCTAAGCACACAAATATATCACATGTTTTATACCCCTCTCTGTACCATTATATCATGCCCACACTTCCATTGATATGAATGATCTGGAAACTTTTCTGAACCAAAGATACACTTCTACTTCCTCATTTCCTATCCTCATGTCCTTTCAGTTTTATGACCCATTTGAAGTAGAAATGGAAAGTGTTTCTACTCATTGACATTTGTATAAAATATAGCACCAGAAATTTTGAAATGGTTCTCACACAAGCAAGATGTCAAAGCAATCTCTCACAGGGGGGATGGGGGGGGGAAGGCAGGGTTTGAGAGTTATCACAGAACTGTTGGCGACATCTCTTACTTTGTGCCTCTAGCAAGGATAACATGTACCGCTCCATTTCTGTACCAGCTGGTCTTGATCTCTTGTCTTGGAGGAAACTTCCTCTCAGAGTGGCACATCTTTAAACAAACTCCAAATGCTTACTTAAGTGCTGATAATTTCAATCAATGTCAAAGCTAGGTTGAAATCCCTGCCTCAACTTTAAGCTTACCTAGTGTAGAATTTATGATTGTTTGGGCACTTGTTCTCACAATCTGTTACTCAGATATTTCTACTTGGTCTCTTTGTTTAGATTGTCTAGAGTGACAACCAGGGGCTAGAATTTTTTTTCCCTCTCTTTTCTTCCCAAAGAACCTTTGACCTAAAATGGTGACTGAAAACTTCCTTTGCAACCACAGGCAATGTTAATCAATTTCTTCCAGGAGGAAATGGTGCCAGTTATATGAAAAACCACAGAGCAGTGTGACTTGAAGTTCCAGGAATATTTTTTCAAAATATCATTCTGTATAAATATATATTCTGTAATATATACAAAATGTGAAAAACTTAAATTCTATATATTTTTGTTTATCTAGACTTTTTAGTGAAAATGAAGCATAAAGCCTTTTAAATATAGCAAAGTCTCAATGAAAAGTAATGTAAATTCCATGAAATGGTCACATACATTTTAATTCATGCCATTCAAAATTATAATTATGTAAAATGTCATTGGTTACAGACCACTGCAGTATATGCAGTATCAGTTCAAATAATACTACTAGTTCATAGGATTCATTATTTGCACTAATCAGGACCTAGCTGTAGAATCACCAAAAATAAAATATGACCATCTTTTCTCACCATAATCACAGTATTTGGGGGAGGGGGATGTCTAGAAATGTGATTCATTGGTATGGGGAACTCCGAGTGAAGAAACTCCATCTACCAATGCAGATTAGTTACAGTTTGGTAATTTAGTATTACATATATATATGCATGTAAAGGTGTGTGCATGTGTATGTGTGTATGTTATACAGGCATGTAAGAATGAATATGTGTGTGTATATATATATGTATATATATGTATATATATACATATATATATACATACAAGGTATCCAAAAGTTGTAGTATAATTTTAAACTACTAAAACTTAAAATTGCACAAGGACTTTTGGGTATCCTCTACAAATACACACAAACACATACATATAAATACAAACATATACATATTACAAATGCATACACATTTTATTTACATGTTATTTATACATATTTATACATCACACACATTATATATCATTTATACATCACACACATACAAAACAAGTTAACATTTAATGAATTAGTTATGTCACTATTGATGATGCCATTTTACCTTCATAAATACCTCTAAATTTTACAGTTATAATGAGGACTTCATAAAGTGATGAACTTATTTTTTTTGTTGTTGTTGTTGATGGTAGGAAAAAATTCAATAAGGTGTCTCCCATGTCAATATATACAAGATTTTGGGACTAAGGGAGCCACTGAGATATCTTTGCTCAAAAATTCTCTGCCAAAATCATGGAAAGCATAAAATTGGAATATGCATACTTGCTAAGGTATGATCCTTATAATAGAGGAAAGCCTGTGCAGAGTCCAATGGAAGAAGAATTCCCTCAGGATGGTGAGATCTCCAGACCAGAACAGACTATGGATCTTGATGACTTCAGGCAATGATTACTTTAAAGAGATTGTCCTAAAAATCCACACAGGGAAAACAAAATAGATTATAACAGACAATTGGATGAATAATCCATCAGTGCTTACTTCTTGGATAGGTATCACAGATGGACAATCAGAATTTCATAGGAGGAACAGAGGAGACTGCGTTACATTTAGAAAATTGTGTTATGCTTTCAAAAATCTCAAACTACTCCCTGATACAACACACACAGACACAGACACAGATACATACACACACACATATGCACATACAAGCATACCATATACTTAGCACCAATATTCTCTCAGTTACACTTTATCATTACAAGTCATTGAATACCATGATTGGCAAAGAATCAAAATTATAGGTGATTCAAAGGCAATAGAGAAAATCTTGGTGATGCATAAGTAGGCTGCTGTATATTATAGAATTTTAAAATGACTGTATTGGTGATTAGAATGCAAGAAATGGTATAAAAGATAACATCCAGGAAAAATAGTATGTTTAGAAAAGGAAATGTGTCTGCAATATAAGGTATCCCAAAAGTCTTAGTGTAGTTTTAAGATTTAATCATTTTGGAAGCATAAAGGCTACAAACTTATTTTAAAAATTGGAATTGTTAACTATTTAGATGTTTAAATGCTGATAGGAATCTTATTAAAATTTAAAAGTAAACACCATCATGTGCTACCCTGTGCTATCATTCAATTGATTAATTTTCAAACTTTATAAAATCTTTCATTAGCTTCTGCTTAATGGCTGAAAGAATTGCTTTCAAAATCTTCACCTTAAGATCATCTAAAGAAGGAGATTTGGATGCATGCATTACAGTCTTGACATGACCCACATAATGGAGATGGATCAGTCAGATGGCCAAGCAGGAGAAATACTCTCCCTACCCACTGGTCTGAGAAAGTGTCATCCAAAAATATTCACACACAAGGTACTTCATCTTGTTAAAATTAAAATTAAAAGATTTAAAAATTCATAAAACTTGGCAAGTATAAAAGAAAATTAAACAATTAAACTTTCAAATATTTTTTATAAGTTTGTAGCATTTATACTTCTAAAGTTAAGGAAACTTAAAACTGCACTAAGACTTTTGGGACAACTTGTCTAGTAAGAGTGAGAGATAACATATGAATAACCTCAGAGCCACTCCGGACCCAAAGAATGTCAAAGACCTAGAAGAAATCACCAGCGTATTAAGAGAATAGTCAGTGGAGAACTGATAAGAAGTAATGGACAAAAATTACATACAGGATGAAAAGGTGAATGGGTTGCACTGAAATTAGTATTAATAACCATGAGATCAGGAATCCAGAGAAATAGTGAGGATTTTTTTAAAGATTGCCATCTTGTCATCTGACTTTATTTTCTACTTTAGATCAAAGCACAGAGAGGTCGAGCTTTATAAACTCTGTGAGTAACTACGGGCAAGCATATGCAGATGATATTATTCTCTTTCTAAAGCAGTCATATTCTTTTCAGTTAAAATGCACTGGTTCCTCATTTTCTCATTCTCAATAATGGTGGTAATGATAATAATAATAATAGAAAAATAAAATGCCTGTAACAGACAAATATGCATAATCAAGCAAAACAAATTCCCACATTAGTTATGTTTGCCTTATTTTATCTTGAGGTCATTCTCTCTGTGTCAGGAGGAGGGGAGTAAGTCATTAAGTTTTTCAAAGTTACTTTTCTTTAAAATGTTGCTTGCATAAAATATTCCTCTCGTTCTGCTCACTTTACCCTATCTGTTCAAACTATCCAGGTTTCTCTGCAATTATCCCATGATTTCTTATGATGCAACAATATCCAATCATATTCGTGTACCATAACTTTTCTGGCCATTTCCCCATTGATGTGTATCCCTTTAGTTTCCATTCTTTATGTTGCACAGAAAGCTGCTATAAAGACCTTTGTATATATAGATCTTTTCCTCTTTGATCTCTTTGGGAGCATGGGCCAAGTAATCATTTGCATGGTTGGATCAATGAGTATTTCTAGTTTAGTAAATCTTTGTTTTCCAGAATGTAAGCATACATATTTCTGAATATTCTTGGGAATTGTGGAGACTGGGGATGCTAGTCAATTTCCACCAATACAATATAGCTTGCACTTCTGGGACACCTATCATGAACTTCAACATTACTAATGTTTATATGAAACATTTTACTGTCTTCCTTATGGAGAAATTAAAGGCATCCAATTAGTAGTAGTAATAGACCTGAACAAATAAGACCTTTAATTATTCAATCAGCCAATCAACAAAACTTATTTTGGTTTTATTTTATTATTTGCAATTCACAAAGATCTATGCTGTTTCCTTCCTACTTCCCCTACTGAAAAAGTGCACTTGTCTTTTGGCTCCCAGCTTGTGGTGGTGAAGGTGCAACTTCTTTCAGTTGCCCTGAATCTGGGTTCATCTGACACTGGCAGCCACCCCACAGCATCCACGCCAAGCCTCCATCTTCATCACTGCCATGCTTCCCAAGTTTGACCCTAATGAAATTAAAGTCCTGTTTTTAAGGTGGTGAAGTTGGTGCCACATTAGCTCTGGACCCCAAAATTGGTCCCTTGAGTTTGTCTCCCCAAAAGGTTGGTGATGACATTGCCAAGGCAAGTGGTGACAGAAAGGGCTAAGGATCACTTACCATTCAGGACAGGCCCAGATTGAGATTGTGCCTTCTTCCTCAGACTTGATCATCAAAGCCCTAAAGGAACAGAAAGAAGCAGAAAAATCTTAAACACAAAGGAAACATCACTCTCGATGAGATTGTCAACATTGCTTGAAAGATGAGGCACTGATTCTTGGCAAGAGACCTTTCTGGAACCATTAAAGAGATACTTGGAACAGCTAATCTGTGGGCTGCAACATTGAAGGCAGGTATCCTCATGATGTCATTGATGACATCAATAGTGGTGCTGCGGAATGCCTGGCAAGTCAAAAGCTACAAAGGAAACTATTGCAATAAATTAACATTGGACAAAAGACAAAGGCTCTTCATTATTCAGTCTGGAAAATATTTGTGTCAGAAGCTACCATGCATTCTGGGAAATAACTGTTCACTTAATTTCGTTAGCCCTCTTACTCTGCAATAACTTTCAGCTACTTTGTAGTTCATGAGGAGGGAGGTAGTGTTCGAAGAGCAGGGAAGTTGTTCAAGCTTAGCAGTGGAACTGTAAATTGAGAGAAGACTGGTTGGGAGAGCCAAATTAGCCCCAGCAGTGAGCAAAGTTTGTCATCTTTGCAGAGTAATAGGAAAGAGTGTATCCATTTGCCTCAAAAACCTTGAATGTGGGGTATTTTGGGGATGAGGAGCCCGTCAATACAATCTCAGGACAGCTCAGTCAATGGCAGTAATAGCTGGGACTTAGGAATCAAGAAACTGAGGAGAGGTTCTAAAGGAATAACCTTTGGCTCAAGATTTTTGCACAACTAGTATGTGTTTATTCTAAGGTAATTGTACATGATTGACAATGCATAAACATTTTGTATTCCTTTGTAAAAAAATAAAAAGTGCACTTGTAATAAATATACATAGTTCAGGAAAATAAATTCCCTGGATTGGCCATGACCAAAAAATATGCATATTATTCTATATCCTGCACTAATCATCTTTCTGTCCAGAGATGGATAACATATTCCAAAAACATTTTTAAGCATCTACTATGTTCCAGGCACTGTACTAGATGTTAGGGACATACATAAAAAAACAGAAATTATCTCCACTCTCAAGGATGTTGCATTCTATTGGGAGACACAATACATAAATATATGTAGGATAAAGAACTAGAGATTAAATACAAGATAAAAACAAAATAGCTCAGGAGAAAGGTTACTACCAGTTGGTGTATGTGATGATTGACATGTGTTTTAAAGAGAGAGACTCTATGAAGCGGAAATAAGGGGGAGAACATTCCAGGTACAAGGGATAGCCATTGCAGGGGCATGGAGAGGGAGACAAATGCTGCATTTGAGGAATGGAAAGAAGGCCAGTTTGTCTGGTCTGTAACGTTCAAAAAGGGGATATTGGACATAGTTTGGGGCTGGGTTTTGAAGGTCTCTAAGTGCCTACTGGAGAACCTTTTATTTTATCCTAGAGACATAATGAACCACTTGAGTTTATCAATAGTGACATGATTAAATTTGGGCTCAAGGAAAATCACTTTGGCAGCTTTATGGAGGATAAATTGAAATGGGGAGGGACTTATTGCAGAGAGATTAAATAGGAGGTCATTTCAATAGTACAGTCAACAGATAATAAAGGTATATGGAAATTTGACAAAAGTAATATTTGGAAATATTTCTGACTGACTCTGAACCACAATTTTTATCTTTCTAGAAATATACTACTTACTCATTAATCACTGGCATCCTTGTGTCTTGTACTTTTGGGGAATTTTGTCTTAGAAATTGAGGTTTGAATAGACTCAAGAAGCTGACTGTCACGCTCACGTTATTTTTTTTTTTGCCAGATTCTAACCAGCTGGTCAGCATATAAGCTATGCGATCTCATAAAAATGCAAGTATAAAAACCTATGTTATTTTTGTAGCTAATAGAAAGAATTATTATGACAAACATATATTAAGATGTGAGATATTGAGGTAAAATTTTATTTGTGACACATTAATATCATCTTTATGTCACCAAATCATTGTTACCAGTTTTTTTTTTAATCATTGATTGGAAATGTGTTAAATAACTAAGCTTTGAATCTGTTATTTATTTTCAGTTTAGGCATCCACTTGGACATTTTGATATATGTAATTTAAGAGCAGTATCACCCAGGACTCTTAAGTCTTCTGTTCTATGAATTCCAGGTCTTGCTGTGTTTCTTCAATCATAACCACAAACACCCTGTTAAAAATATGCTCCAGAAATGTAAAGATATGCTGTCTCGAGGAATTTCATATCACACCATTCTGCAAAACAAACGCTCCCTTGTGCCAGGGGAAGTGGGTCATTTCAGGATATTAATGACTAGTAAATCATTTATTGAGGAGAGCCATTGAACTTCCCCATTCAATGTATGACTGTATGGCTCCTATCAGTGTTAATGGTACTTGTATGCTCACACTAAGGGAGAAACAGATGTGTCTGTTCCTAAGATGCTTGGCTTTTGGAAGTCCCTCATAGCAGTAATATATGAAAGTTTTTGATTAGGGATAATTCGAGATATTCCTAAATTTGTGTACTTTTTTATCTAAAATATATGGTTATTCTGTGACGAAAGGGAGCAAAATTCAATTTTATAAAATGTTGCTTGCTAAATTTAACACTGTAAAAAAGATGAACCAAAATAGAGTAGACACCGCTTTTTGATTACAATGATTTCATGTTTGCCTTCCAAAAAGGAAGGCAACAGGAACCAACAGTAATGTTTAATGGTTGGTAGCTGCCAAAGGAACCATACAGTTTTCACAGAGATCTGTCTACAGTCTAGAAAAAAAATACACAGGTGTGGAAAAAGATTACATTGGTAAATTGTAGTTTTCTTCAATGCCACAAGCAATTCTCTTAGTAATATATACATCATGAGACAATACCTACGAATGCTCACAAGGGAAAGTAGTCCCTAATACAATGAGCATATATATATGTAGTATTTTTGCCCATGTTCAAGCTTAAATTAATCATGTTCTATTTCCTTGATTTAAGAAGGATAGACAATATAAGATAGTACTAAAGCACCAAAATATTTTATATTAAATTTTTTGAAAGCTCTCAACCATTTCAGCTACTTATAGTGTGATGTTTAATACACTAAAGGGAAGACTATACAGTTCTCAACTTCCAGTTGATTGTATGACTTTTCCTTGAATTATTAGTCATGTTGCAATGAAGACTTGTGATTTACATGTCATGGAAAGAAACTGTATTGATGTGGTGAGTCTAAAGTAAGCATTTCTACTTGAGGATTCTGAAAGTGGACACTAACAAGAACCTGAGATTTATGGCATGTTCTCAAATGCAGCCAGAACATTTCTTTAACCAATTTGTTCATATACTCCCCTCCCCCCGATGGATTATTCCCTGTATTTTAAGAGTATGTATGGGAAGTGCTCTAATCCTACTCTACCATTTACCTTGAAGGGTTGTTATGAGGATCAAGTGAGATAATGTTTGTAAAGTGCTTAGCACAGTACCTGAGACATGGTAGGTGTTTAATAAATGCCTATTCCTTTCCCCTTCATTTCTCCTCCAGAGCCACATTATGGTTTGGAAGTGACCATGGCTCCTCCAAGGGTTGGGGCAACAAAGATGCTTCAGTAGGTGTTATTTAGCTGGAAAAGTTTAAAAACAAGGTCTATGCTAGACAGGATTTATGTTATTCAAGGAGTAGAATAGCTAAGTGAAGAAAGAGAGTTGCATCCAGAAATCCTTGGCCCAAAGGCCAAAAATGGTTTTGCTTGACTACACATATTTGTTACAAAGTTTTTTCTTTTTCTTTCTTTCTTTTTTTCCTAGTAGAATGGAAAGGGTGGCATGAGGAAAAGAAATATTTTTAGTTGAAAAAAAGTTTAATTAAAAAAGAGTAATTGTTGATCAAGGGGCAAATGACTTATTCGTTGTAGCATCCCATGGAACATGAAGGAATTGCAATCTGATCCTTGGAGAAAGTATCCACATGCATAACATTATGCTAGTATCAAAATATGTAAAATTATCCTTAAGAGAGAAGGTTCTCAAAGTTTCTATTTTAATATTCAATATAGAAATAAAAATATAGTTATGCAACCCAGCAAATAATAAAGGGTTGAAGGGTTACTTAGAAAACTTACTCTTGTTTGGCTTTAGAATGGGAATCTTTGAGTGGCTCACATCTGACAGTTCTTTGGTGTACAGAGTTCTTAATGGTGAAACTCTTTTTATTGATGCAATTTAGAATCTTAGAGAGTTGCCTGGGGTACTAAATTAGTTGATTTGCCTAGGGTCATAGAGTCAGTATGGGTCAGATGCTGGACTTGACCCTAGGACTTCCTAACTGGTCATTTCTTGGCTTACATTACATGTAAGAAAAATTCATATTTCTCTATCTTAATTAAAAATATATAGAAATACATGTAGGTGAATATTTATATTTATGTACACACAAATATATATATATAATATTAGTAAGGCATAAATAACATATACTATTATATATAATATATATGTATGCACACATATAATTCAATTTCATTCAGTCATCATTTAAATGCCCACTATACCCAATACATTGTGCAAGACAGTAGAGATGTATAACAAACCTAAGAGGATACTAAAAAGGCCATAATACTATAACTTTAACAGACTTGCAGTAGGTGTTCAATCAATTCATCAGGGTAGATGTGTTTGTGTGTATGTTTTAAGAAAATAAAAGAGTGTTGAACTGACTTTTTAAGCCACATTTGCAAACAAAATGTTGACAAGCTCTTATTTCAAGGCCAGTGAAAGCTATTTTTGCTTCCATAAAATTGTTTCAGAGTTGGAATGTTTAAAATATGGCAAATTGGGCATGAGACAAAAGGATTCATGTTGACAGGATGTTACACAATTACATGTTAGTGATCCTTAGGGGCTCTACTCTGGTGTGCCGATATATGTACACAGTCCTGTGACAATGGCCTGCTTTGATGAATTAATGGAGAGAGATTTTAGATGAAAGCCACTGAGAGATGAGTTCACAAAACATTGTCTTTGAATAGAAAATAAGGAAATAGAAATAGTTCCAGGACTACATAATTAGACTTTAGGATGATACATATTTTGCTTTAACAATTTTTATATTTTGTCTTTGGACATGGACTTTTAACACTTGAATTCTTATGTAACATACTCATTAGTAAATAAGGAATATAAGATTTGGAAAATATACCTATTAGTTTGCTGTGAATCTTACTTCAAGGCTGTACTTAAATAGTTATTTAGAATGAGTTAATTCAAAATAACTATCCAATGCAAAAAAAAAATCTGGGAGTCAATCCACCAAAGCACACTCAATACCTGCACAGATATAATTACAAAATGCCCCTTAATACATTAAAAAAAAAAACACTAACCTGAATAGCTGGGAAAATGTTCAGTGCTCATAACTGGACTCTGTAATTATAATAAAATTTTCAATATTATTAAGGTTAATCTATAGATAATGCTAAAGAGAACTGCCAAAGGTGTATTTTACCAGCTAGACAAAATTAACAAAAGATCCAGAATGTTAAGAGAAATAATGAGAAAAAGTAGAAGGGGTAATAGCACTTCTAGACGTCAAACTATATTATAAAGCAGCAGTCATCAACAATTTGGTGCTAGTCAAATAAGATAAATGGAACAGAGCAGACAAGGATGAATAAAAACCAAACTTGCATTCAATACCCTAGTTTTTGATAAACCTGAAAACAAATTGCTTACAAAAGAGCTCCCTGTTTAATAATAACTTCTAGAAAACCTAGAAGGCAGTATGGTAGAAATTGTTCTAGTACAACACTTTATACCACATTCTGTAACAAATTCAAAATAAACACATGATCTGAATATTAAGAATCATACCATAAATAGCTAGAAGAGAAAAATATCATACATATTTGATAGCTATAGGTAGGAGATATATTCTTCTCCCTCCAACTTAATAGTATTTTATTTTTTCCAATTACATGTAAGGATAGTTTTCAACATTCACTTTTATAAGATTTTGAGCTCCAAATTTTTTTTCTCCTTTCCTCCTCCCCTCTCCCCTCCCCAAGACAGGAAGCAGTCTGATATAGGCTATACATGTACAATCATACAAACATATTTCCACATTAGTCGTATTGTGAAAGAAGAATCAGAACAAAAGGGGGAAACTATGAGAAAGAAAAAACAACAACAAAAGAGAAAATAATATGCCTTGATCTGCATTCAGCCTCCATAGATCATTCTCTGGATGTGGATAGACTTTTCCATCATGAGTCTTTGTCTTAGATCATTGTATTGCTGAGAAGAGTTAAGTCTATCAAGGTTGGTCATTGCACAATGTTGCTGTTATTGTGTACAATGGTGCAATGGTTCTGCTAACTTCACTCAGCACTGGCTCATGTAAATCTTTCCGGGTTTTTCTGAAATCTGCTTGCTCATCATTTCTCATAGCACAATAGTATTCCATTACATTCATATACCACAACTTGTTCAGTCACTCCCAATTGATGAGCTTCCTTTCAATTTCCAATTCTTGGCCACCACAAAAAAAGCTGCTAAAAATATTTTTGTACATGTAGGTCCTTTTTCATTTTTTATGATCTCTTTCGGATACAGACCTAGTAGTGGTATTTCTGGATCAAAGGATATGCACAGTTTTATAACCCTTTGGGCTTAGTTTCAAATTGCTCTAGGAGATATATTCTTAAGCAAACAAAGAACAGAGGCAATTATAAAATATAAAATAGATAATTTTCTATTACCTGATATTAAAAAGCTTATGCATAAAGTAATGAAACTAGGATAAGAAGAGGAGTCAACTGGAAAACATTTTTTGTATTAAATATTTTCAACAAAGCTCTACTTTCTAAGGTATGTAGCCAACTAACAGAAATATATAAAACCAAAAGCCATTTTACAATAGACAAGTAGTTGAAGGATATAAAAAGATGAATGCTTCTCACAAGAATTGCAAATTATTGCCAAACATATGAGAAAGTACTCCAAATCATTGAGAATAAGAGAAATGCAAATCAAAACAATCTTGAGGCTATTTCCTCATAAACAATAAATTGGCAAAAATGACAAAATATAGGGATAGTAAATTTTGGAGGGGTTATGGAAAGATGAGTACACTAATGCATTCTTGGTGGAGCTCAGAATTGTTATGAACGTATGAAATTATGCAAAGAAATTAACCGAAGTGCTCATATTCTTTCAACTGGAGATTCCACTTCTAAGCATACATCTAAGCTTAAGTAGAGGTTAATAACAAAAACAAAGGCCCATATACACCAAAAAAATTTAAAAAATATGTATTTTTTATGTTAGAAAAGAACTGGGAAAGAACTCATAGATTGGGGAATTAATAAAATAAATTATGGTACAAGATTATGTAGCATCCTTAAACAGGGCTAACTCCTCCCATAGGAGGAGGCTCAAAAGTCTAGGGCTCAAAAGCCCAACCATTATCTTCAGACACCCTGCCCCGTATAAACTCATGGAAATCGCTTCAGCTTTAGTCCTCACAATAGTACCTTTAGTTGCTTCTGCCTCTCTGACTGTAGGACTAGAGTGCAGAACACAACAACAACCAAGATTTAAAAAAAAAATAAGTCATCATCAGGTGGGAATCATAGTTTCCATTTTTATTTCAAATGCACAGTATGATGACATAATTAAAATATCTTATTGGCACAAGACTGGCACATTATTCAGAAAAATTGTCTTCTCTCCCTTCTGAGAAGGGATGTTACTTTTGCCCCTGGGGAATGATATTACATTCCCATAATTTTTTAAAGAAAAATAAGACCTATGCAAAAATAACAAACATGTTGGTTCCGAAATGAGATGAAATAACACTTATCTATTGTATTCCTTTGGCAATAGTGTTTTTCTTCCCCTATATTGTTTTTCAATAATTATCTTTTCTATACAATTATTCTTCAAATGGAAGGGACAAACTTTCAGAAACACTGGTGGAGACCGGGTAGAACAGGGAGGTGATCTAAATCTCAATAAGTTGTTTTTGCCTATGTTCATTTACACTGGTTCATTCAATTCCTTCCCCAAATATTTGCTTGGTCTTGTACGGACACAATTTGTGTGAAATGCACATCCATCTTGAATCCCTCAGGATTCCTACATAGATGGCATCATTAATACCGGCTTTCATAAGTTGAAAATCTTCCTGTTTACAATGACATAACAAAATGCTCATTGAACAGACATTATATGCAGTTGTTTATTTTTAGTAATAAACCTCACTTATGACCTGTTCCTGAAATACTCATGTTACCTAATGTAGACGTCACAGAGCCAATGGACTCATTCTTCCATCTTGCTTTTTAGCTTGTCATTGCCATAGTTTGTATTATTTGATTTACAATTACATGTTCATTGGATGATTTCTTTTGGTAAGACAACTTAAACATGACCTTTGCTTTGATTCACAGTGAAATAAAACTTGCTCTATAAGGAAAGAAAACCACATTGCACATGGCTGTTACAGTTTATGCATGAGATTTTTGTTTCTGCTTTGCTATCAGCTCCTCTGTAACTAAGTTAAATCAAAACAGATTTTTAGGTATAGAAGTTGAGGGTTGCTGAAATTTTTCTATAGATCTTTAAAATGTCATGCCTATCATTATTTCTGTTTCTTCAGATCACAATTATTTACCACAGCTGCTGAAAAAGAGAGAGAGAGAGAGAGAGAGAGAGAGAAGAAAGCAGCAAAGAGTCATTTAATGCTGTCCTATTCTAGTGAAGAAAGCAGAGTTTGCAAAACTTTGTCTGCAACAAAAAAATTGGTTCCACAACTAAATAAAAAAAGGGGGAAACCCCAACAGCAGCCAGCGCCTTACCTTAGATGATTTTAAGAAGTTCAGGCAGCTCGTGCTTCTGTTCATAGTTTGACTGGAGAGTGGTACACGGGTGTGGGGCCTGCGGGTGGAGGACATATTGTGGTTCCTTTGACCATACCCAGCTGGGGGTGAGACAGTACACAGAGCATGGCAGCCAGCCAGCAGCAGCCAGTAATTAACTTGAATGACTGAGTCTCAGAATGTGTGAGGTACAAAGTGCCTCAAGCTTCAGAGAATATGGAACCTTCAAGCTGAAATCTTCAAAACTTTTAGTATCAGAACTTCACGTGAATACATTAATGGCCATTCAAACCTTGGCTGTGAATGTTGTACATTTTCTACAGATTAAAAAAAAAAATTGGCTCGGTGTCTAGCAAAACAGAATTATAAACATCACACTATGCATAGTTTAGCATGACCAAGAAAAAGAAATGAAAAATTTCAGCCTCTGACCCTGGCCAGATTGACCAAAAATTATCCTATAAGAAGTGAAATGAATTTGCAGATCATTTCTCTGCAAACTGGATTATAGACTGCCTGACAAAACTCTTACCCATCTGGTAAATGCAGTGGAATGAATGATTTTAGTGACTGAAATAATAGGGGTCTGAAATTCCTCTCCTTCTCATTTCCATGTCTGCACCAAATAAGATGAGCTAGCAAAAGAGATGATGGTCCTGCATTATAACATCCCTCCTGAATATGGACCTTCTGTGAAAAAATGAAAAATGTATAACGAAGTCTGCACCTCAAACAGAATGAATAGTACTCACCTGACCTTCAGGTAGGTCATAGCTCATGTGTGGAAACCACCTATTTGCAGATTGGTCAGTTGTGCCTTGGCTGTCTAAGTGTGGACAGTTGTTAAGGGTGATTTTAAACCATTACCTCTACTGTTAGGACAAACTAGACGAAATAGATAAATGTCTATAGGAAGTGGTTTGGTTATCCCTCCTTCCTACCTCCCCTTTACCCAATCCTGCCTCCCACCCCCAAAACTACCTTTAAAGAAATTAAATCAATGAATCCTCTTAAGACCTAGGTGTCACATAAATGCCTTCTAGTGATTTCAGAAATATTGCCTTTTGGAGACACAGAGAATAAGTCTAATACCTCAGAACTGTACCCTCACCTCTAGCACTTTCTCACTCCCAAGTTCCCTGCCCCCGTTCTTGGAATCATGAACCTAATCAAATGAAATGTCATTGTTCCTGTTTAAGGTATGCCAATCTACTCCCCTATGGCCCCACTCATAAATCTTTACTTTTCTGGACCAAAGTACAACTTCCTGACCAACACTCAGCTCTGTTATGTTCCATCACCCCATTAAAACATAATCTGTTGGGATGGGTTTTGCTTCTATGTTTCTATGCTAGGATCATTCTCCTTCCTTCCCTAGTTAACCTTCTATCACTCTCATTGCCTCTACTTCTCTCACTATTCCAATATGACTTTTGATCCCATTACTGAACTCAAAGTGCTCTCTCCAAGGTTACCAATGAACTTGAAATTGCTCTTTGAAATTCCTCCTAAAATTTTTGTCATACTGCTTTCTCTAGCTTTTCCTCCTACCTGTCTGACTACTCTCAGGGCCATCTCCAGTTATTCTGATTTGTATCTTGCCACTGGAACCAGATGACTCTGGAGGAGAAAGTGAGGCTGGTGACTTTGCACAGCCCTCCCTCACCTAAATCCAACTCACTTGCAAGTCATGGCATCACCTTCCTGATGCAATGGTACTCTTCAAGAACAAAGGACAAACAACAACCTGTGAGTAGTATGGGTTGCCAGTTGGGCAGTCAACTTCCCTTACTTTCCCTTATCTTCTCTTCCTTTCCGTTCCCATCTCTTCTTTTGCCTAGTTTTTCTTCTGAACTATATTCCCTCGGTGCAAACTGCCTTCCAAACTTCTCTACATGTCTATCTTATAGGCCTTTCAAAGTCAACATGTCCAAAACGGAATTCATTATATCCTCCCACTAAAACCACACACTGCTTTTCCCAACTTTCCTATTTCTTTAACTTCTGTCTGCCTCAGTTTCCTTACCTGTAAAATGGGAATAATAATAGCATCTACCTCCCAGGGTTATTGTGAGAATCAAATGAGATATATATCTATATCTATCTATATGTATATAGATAGATAGATAGATAGATAGATAGATAGATAGATATTGGTTAGCACAGTGCCTACTACATAGTAGGAGTTTAATTAAGGCTTTTCCCCCCTTTCCTCCTTCCCCCTTGCAGCAACTCAGGTTCACAAACTTGACTCACACTTGATTCTTTACTTGCTCCCCTACCCATATATAATAAGTTCTAAGTCTAACTGATTTTTTCTCTGCAACATGTCTCACAGTCGATTCGTTTTCTCCACTCACTGACCACTGTGGCAACTAGGTGATGCAGTAGATAGAGTACTGGGCCTGGAGCTTGTTGTTGTTTATTCCTTTTCAGTTGGCTAACACTTTGTGACTCCATTTAGGGTTTTCTTGGCAAAACTATTGGAAGGATTTTCTATTTCCTTCTCCAGCTTATTTTACAGATGAGGAAATTGAAGCAAGCAGGCTTAAGTGGCTTGTCCAGGGTCACACAGCTAGTAAGTATCTGAGGCCACATTTGAACTCAGGTCTTCCTGACTTCAGGCTTGGCACTCTATGCATTGTGCCAGCTAGCTGCCCCTATAATAATAATTATTGTTGTTGTTGTTTAATTGTATTTGACTCTTCATGACCATGTATGGGGTTTTCTTGGTAGAGGCTGGCTATTGTTGTTGTTGTTATTATTATTATTATCATCATTTGTCATATAAAGCCCTTCACAATCTTGCTCCAACTTTTTCAAACTTACTTCACATCATACCCCATATAATCTGCATTTTGGCCAAACTGGCTAAAATTATGTTCTCCATCCCATAAAATGTTGCTTCCCAAACTTGGAATACCAACTCTTGCCTTTCTACTCTTGCACAGGTAGCCTCCATGCCTGGAATGCTGTGCCTCCTCCCCTCTTTCTCTTGGAATTCAAAGCTTCCTTCAAGATTAAGCTCAAAGCCACCTCCTACATAGGATCTTCCCTGATTCTCCTCATCACTGCTGACCCTACAAATTACCTTGTATTGTGTTTGTTTAGATTTTAAAGTCACTTAAATATATCATATGTCATATTTCTATCTATCTATCTATCTATCTATCTATCTATCTATCTATCTATCTATCTAT
>NW_020954552.1:6842544-6895320 GCF_900497805.2 Vombatus ursinus | reverse complement strand
TATCTATCTATCTATCTATCTATCTATCTATCTATCTATCTATCTATATACATATAGCTAGCTATAAGACCCTGGGCAAGTCACTTAATCCCATTTGCCCCAATTTCTTCATCTGTAAACTGAGCTGAAGAAGGAAATGGCAAATCATTCCAGTATCCAATAAAAACCCAAATGGGGTGATGAAAAGTCAGACATGACTGAAATGACTGAGCGTGTTCCTTGATAGAAAAAAAAATTCCATCTCTATTGTAATATATATATATATGTACATATATATGCACATATACACACACGTATATAGTATATAATATATATATACATATATACCCAGCTGTACTGTAAGATATACACATATTATATATGTATGTATGTACTTACATACATACATATATAATATTTTTTCTGATAGAATTTGAGTTGCTTCAGAGGAGGGGTACTATTTTATTTTTGTCTTCCTATCTATGGTGCCTAATGCAGTGACCTATACCTAGTAGATATTTAGATGCTTGCTGAATGAATGATGACTCCAAGGCAACAATTCTGGGTGACTGGAGGGATGATGGTAAACTTAAAAGAAATGGAGAAATTTGGAGGAAGATGGATTTTTGGAGAAATTTAATTAATTCCATTTTGGATAGATTAAGTTTGAGATGTCTACCAGACTTGTCTAAGTGGAAATATGAAGATGATAACTGTTATTGTCAGATAGGAGTTAGAAGAGATATTGAGGCTAGAGACATGGATTTTGGAGTCATCTGCAGAGAAATGGTCATTGAGCCCATGGATGCTGATGAGATCACCAAGATAGTTACTATATTACCTTGGGGGATGCCCACACTTAGTAAACAAGAGGAAGGTGATGACTCAGTAAAGGAGACTGTAGTCAAGAAGGCAGGAGGGAAACCAAGAGAATTATATATCACAAAAGCCAAGAGAAAGAGAGTCACCAGGGAGGAGGAAATAAGTGACAGTATCAAAATCTACTCAGGTCAAATAGAATGATTACTACAGAAAGACCATTGGATTTAGCAGGTAAGAGATCAGAACTATGATTTTTCCCTCTTTTTCCCTAAAAGTATTACTGCACCAAAGCTTTCCTGTAAGTAGTCATTATAGCTTTCTTGTCATGGATTTGCCTTCTCCAATCCATACATGGTACCAGTAGGCTCCTTTTCAGTAACTCATGAAATGAGCTCCTACCCATCATGCATTGTGGCTTTGTGTCATGGCAAAAAATTCCTTTCCATTTAAGGACTTTTAGATGCCTTATGCAGACCTAAGATTGTTTGAGAAGTGGAACAGGGCAGAGGGGGATTGATATTATCCCTTCACAAATTATGAGTCAACAGGGCAAAATGTATTCTACAATTTATGGTTTCCTGTGAACATTAGAACAGATCCCCTCAGGTCAGGGTTTCATGGTAGAGTGTGGGAATTTCCCTTGCCTTTTCACATTAAAGTTGATGGTTTTTTTAGTCCAAGTTATCAGTTCAAAATGAATGGGCCATTTGCTATTCACTTTATGAAGTGTGGTCAGTGGATTGATTAATGGACAGGTCACTGTATAATCTGAATAAATCCTGATCTAGGCAATGCTTCATGTATACTAAATAGAGTGAAGTCTGATAAGAGTTGGGGGGAAAAGTGTTCATGTGAAGCATGGAAAACTGGTTAAAGACCATGCTCAGGGCTCTGGGTCTTAAAAAATCTGTCTTGCGCATAGGGAAAGAAAGGAAATGAGATGAGATGAGGATTTACTCTTCCTACAGCAGCTTGTTGGTTGATCACAGACTATAGATGAAAAGAAGATAGCCCAACCAAAGGAAAAAGTAAAATATTAAAAAACAAACAGTAATAAGGTAAGAGAATGGAAGGTGGAGTAGAGATGGTGGGAACTTTTCACTTACAATGTTCAATGGAAAGCACAATACCATATACTAGAAAGACTATTAGAGGGAGATAGACTAGGATTTCCCTGTAATGTATCCAGGATGTCATATTGTCTCTGAACATGAAAGAAAAACAAGAATAGGGGGCAGCTACAGTGCAGTGGATAGAGCACCAGCCCTGAAGTCAGGAGGACCTTTGTTCAAATCTGCCCTCAGACCAAACACTTGATACTTACTAGTTGTGTGACCCTAGGCAAGTCACTTAACCCCAATTTCCTAAAAAGAAAGAAAAATAAGAATTGATGTGGCGATTTAATCCATTTTCTAGAAAATCCTTAAGAATAATTGGAGGGGGCAGCTAAGTGGCACAGTGGATAGAGCACTGGCCCTGGAGTCAGAAGGATCTGAGTTAAAATCTGGTCTCAGACACTTAAAACTTACTAGCTATATGACCCTGGGCAAGTCACTTAAACCCAATTGCCTTGTCAAAAAAAAAAAACAAAAAACAAAAAAAAACAAGAATAATTGGAGCTTCACATTTATCCAGCACCTTTACAGCTACAAATCAATTTGCACATACTACTAGGTTTGATTACCAAGACAGTACTACGTATATATTTTTATCCATAATGAATAAACTGAGGCTCAGAGAGTTTGAATGACTTGTCTGCTGTCACAAAGAGATGAACCCTGGTGTTCTGACTCTAATCCAGTGTTCTGTCTTTGTTGTCCCCTGGGGCTGTTGCCTGTGTAAAGAAGAAGCCAATTTAGCAGCATTATCCATGGAGTGAGAATTTGGAATTTGAATTTGCCAATTATCATAAAACTAGAAACAGCCATTGGGTTGGTCTAGAAACTGTCATTTGAGTATTAATGGGGAAAAAAAGATTGGTGATCTAGTGAGGGATGCCATTTACAAAATGCACCTCAATCACCCTTCTTAAAAACCTATGCCATTTGCAAAAGTGCTATAGGTAGAAATAAATATGAATGAAAACCCCTATGGGATGAGGGTGATGAATTAGGAAATCAAGGGGATCATCTTTTGGACAAATACACAGTTATCCACACAACAGTATTTGCTTTATACTGACGGAAACTAGACATAGTCTGTGCTTAATTGTTTGGGATAATATTCTAATATTTTCACCAAAAAAACAAAAACCAAAAACAACAACAACAAGAAAAAAAAAACCTAGGGAAACATTTCATGAGAATTAGATCTCCAGGGTAAATTTTTTTTAAAGAAAATAAATGAATAGTTTAAGCTACATGCCTTAAGAAATCCACTAGTGGCAATAAAAATAAGATCCCCTGTCCTCTGGTAAGTAGAGGAGAAAGTCTTCTGATTGTCACTGTTTAAACTCAAGGGTTAGATGACTGATAACAAGGCATTGTCTGGAGACTTTCACAGCTCAGGTTAATGCTATCAGACTCTTTAATTACACCAATATACAGCTGATAAGACACCCTAATGGGCCTTTCATATCTGTTCGGTAACTAGGACATACACCATGTATGGATGTAAGATTGATACCTATAAGGCTTAATTCTGATAGCTTAACTTCCTGTCAAATGATGCATTGCAGAAACGACTTCCACCATCTCATCTCCTTCACTACAAAAGTTTCCACATAACATCCATGTTGCATTAAAGTTGAATATTTTAAAAATACTCTAAATTCTTTGATTCCAGGGTTTAAAAGTAGTCTGTATTTAAATATATTGCATAATATAACCTTTTGGAATCACAACCCTAGTTCTTAGATGTTTTTGTTTTATATTTTCCCCATTAAATTAGAATCTGTGAAGAATGAAAAAAATTCCATTTAAGTCAATTAGCCATTCAATCATCTAGTAACATATGTTCCTTTTTTTTGTAGGATACAGGTGACTCAGAATGGAGGACATTGTTAAATGAGAGAATTTTCTCATAACCCCAAATTATCCTTTCTCCTCTGGCTATCTAGTCTACTCTTGTGTCTTCAACTATTATATCTACATGGATGACTCAAATAGGTCTCCAGTTCCCTCATTTGCAATTGACTGCTAGACATCTTGGCTTTTTAAATGGTGCTCCAAATGTCTACAAATCCAAAACTATAGACACTATCTTTCTCCTAAAGCTCCCTTATCCACTGGTTTTTCTGATTTCTGTGAATAATACCCCTATTCTCTGATTTGCCCATTCTCAAAACTTTTGGGACTCTATAGGTTCTCATTGCTTTAACGATTTAGTTGAAGGGAGAAATCATACTGGAGAAGGGACCCACCTTCTTCATTAATACTAGCAACAGTTTTTAGTCAACTGCCACCAATAGATCAGTAAGCACAGGAGCCCTGGAGTAGCACCCCTGCCCCCAAGAGTACCAGTCCTTCTTCTGACCCTGCCCTAACAGTCATCATCTGGGGAGTCTTCACTGATTGGTTGGTTGATATACTATCCAGGTTTCACATGCATGCAACAATGAAGTCAACACAATGGCTCTGTAGACCTTCAGTTTGGCAGGCAGTCTTAATAGCTCCTCTCTCCCACACTCTTCTTCAAAGCCTCTCAAACACAGCTAGCTAACTTGCATGAGTCAATCTCATCATCTATGTGTACATCCCTGGAAAGTATACTGCCGAAGAAAGCGTACTTATTTACAGCACTAAAATTTCTCCTGGCCATCCCCACCAATTGCCAAACAACTGCTACTCTTGCGGCCAGCCTAGATGAAGCAGCAGGATATCCTAAGGGTGAGACAGGAGGCAGCAGGTGTCATGTAAGTGAAACCAAAATCACCACCTTGATCATCATGTTCTCTTAGACCTTTATAGACACAATTCAGGAAACTGAAGCCAAGATCCTTGGGAATAGCCATATCCCCCAAACCAACAGACTTACTTCCTGTGCAAACCCCACAGCTATTATTGGCGAGAAAAATAATTACGGAGAAGGAACTTTCCTTATTACAATCTGCAACAACTTCTGACCAGATGCTTCCAACAGGGATTTGGGTAAAAGTCCCTTGGAGTGACATCTCCCAGAACACCAGCCCTGCTGGCCTAGCGCAGTCCTTATAGCCACCTGAGGATGAGGATCCTGTGGACCCATCCCTTCTAACTGCTAGTCAACCACTACTCATAGGGCTGGCAAGCCAGCCAAAGTAGCAAGGCATCTTGAGGAAGAGAAAAGAGGTAGCTAGTATGTGCCAGGCAGACCTAATCAACACCACCTTCTCCACTTTGATCACTTTCTCCCCTCAGACTTTGATAGAGACAGCCCAGGACCTGAACCCAAGAACCTTTGCAGCAGCAATGCTTCCAGCTCACTTTCTGTAGCCACCATTCTGGGAGGCAACTCAGATGCAACCTAAAACTTGCTCCTGCAGGTGCTACAGCTACAGCTATTAGAGACCCCAAACCGAAAACACTGTCAAATGGCTCAAATCAGAAACTGAGATGATTTTATCAGTGAAAATGACATGACATAAGAGTCATTAGCATCTGCTTGACCCCTGCACCCTAAAGACTATGGAACTTTTCCATCTGACCTATAGCTGAAACCTCCCACGTGGGTTGTCTCCTCCATTAGAATATGGGCTCAGTCAGAGCCCATAAAAGCATATTTTTTCTATCTTCATGCCTAGCACTTAGCATAATGCTTTGCACATAGTCAGCCCTTAATAAATGCTTTATTCATTCAATCATTCCTTTGAGACTATGTTTATTTAGTCTTCAAACCCTGTCAAATCAAATTCCACAATATGTCTCATATACATTCTTTTCTGCCCATTCCCACTGCACTGCCACCTTCTAAGAACCAGCCTCCATTATCCTTCATTGGGATTATTTTAGTAGTTTTGTAATCAATCTCCCTACCTTCATTCTCTCCCTCTACCCATTTATTTTCCAACATTATCATATTTCTTTCCCAAAGACTTAGATAAGCTCAATCACCCGTTTAGAAATCTTCAGTGGTGTGCTAATGTTTAGTATAACATTCAGATACCATAGTGCTCTCACATCAAACTGCAGCTTTTACTACTTCTACTCATGTTCCTTACTTTTCTGCCAGATAGGATTATTTATGGTTCTCAACTATTCCTCGGGCTTCCCTCTCTGTGACTTTGTGCTGGCTCCTATCTCCACCTAAAATGCTCTTACTTCATTTCTGTCTTACTAAGTCCCACTTCACATGTGAGCTTTGGAAGGCTAAAGACCATATTATATTAATCTTTTTATTACCCACAGGACCTAGCAAAACAATTGGCATTTTATAAAGGTTGAATGAATGAAAGCTGATTTTTAGATACAGTTATATCTATACAGTAAAAATTGAAAAAGCTATCAATCAACTATCTGGCTATTTTGATCGATTTACATGTCCAAAGTAGTTCATTCAGACAAAGGCAGTCCATCAGCTTGGTTAGATTCAAACTAAGTATTGTTCAAAATGTTGCCATTTGGATGACTGAAAGAAATGAATCAACCATAGCAGTACCATACAAAGTTTCATCATTCTCTCAAGTTATTCTTAATCTAAGTTTAAAATAACTAATTTTTAAAACAGCATATTTTTGATCTAATCTATTCAGAGAATCATGAAATCACAGAAATTAAGCATGGGAAAGGACCTCAGCAACCATTTGATACCCTAGAAAAATCCCCACTCCAACAAGTGGGCATTGAGTCTTAAAGACCTCTGGGGAGGGGATGCCCCTACCTCCTACAACTTCATTCATTGTTCATAGCTCTGTCCTCTGAGGCCTAACAGAATAAATGTAATCTGGATTCCACATGACCAGATTTCAATCAATCAATTAAGAAACATTTATTAGGTACTCTTTATGTGCCAGGCACTGTGCTTAGCATAAACACTTAAAAGACATGCCTCCCTCCCACCATCTCATCTCTAGGGTAATCATGGTACTTCAACACATCCTCATATGGCATGAATTAGGGGCCCTGCACCACCCTGTTCGCCCTCATCTTGATGCTTTCCAACTTATCAACATCCTTCTTAACGCATGGTGCCCAGGATGGAACACAACATCCCAGATGTAGTCTGAACATGACAGAATGTAATCAATCGATCACCTCCTTATTCCTGGAATCAATTCCTTTGGTGAGAGGCAATGTAATGGAATGGATAGAGAGATTGAATTGCTGTTAAGATGACCTGGGTTAAGTCCTGCCCCACCATAAAACTCTCTCTGCCAATGCAGCACAACTGCTTTGTAATTTCCAGTCTTAGAGGGCTTCCTGGGGTGCTGAGAAATCAAGTGACTTATCCACAGCCACAAAGTCAGTACATGTCAGAAGTGGGACTTAAACTCTGGTTTTCCCAACTCTAAGGCTGTCCTATCTACTAAATGTTGAATTTATATATGCTTCTTTATGTATACACCACTAAATGAGATGACATTTATAAAGAGCCATAGCACAGTGCTTGGCACTGGTAAATATTTAATAAATATCTGTCACTTTTTTCTCTTCTTTTTATACTAAAGCAAATTAATGATTGCCACTAATTCAGATATTCTCTCTACTGACACAGGTAGCAATCCTCATGCTTTAGAAGATGGCCTTGAGGAATTTCTTTGGGTCAAAAAAAAAGTCATTCCTTAGTGACCAGTTCTGGTGATAAGCCTATGGTTTCATATAGGATCTCTGGAAGATCATTATTAGGCCGATGCTCTACACATTCCCAAGGCTTATGTTCCACTAGTAGAGACTTGTAGACCTAATAACCTCCATGTATGGATGGGTATTTATGGAAGGACGTACAAGTAGAAGGGAATTGTTACATGTTTACTGAATTGCCTGAAGGTGAGCAGACCTAAGGGAGTGTTTTTCATTCTCTGAGATTCACAAATATGATGTGAACCAATATATACTGATAGATGGCAGGGTGGTGTGATGTATTCTGTGGAACCTTGGAGTTAGAAAGAACTGGGTTCAAGATATATCTCTGTGGATAGAGCACTGGCCCTGAAGTCAGGAGGACCTGAGTTCAAATCTGGCCTCAGACCAAACACTTGACACTTGCTAGCTGTGTGACCCTGGGCAAGTCACTTAACCCCAATTGCCTAAAAATAAAAAAAAATTTTAAAAATTAAAAAAAAGACATATCTCTGGCACATCCCACTAGCTGTGGGTCCCGGAGCAAATTATTTAACCTCTCAGTGTCCCAAGCACTCTCTATGATTATCAATTAGAAAATACTACAATAGCTGCATCACTGGAGGGAGTTTCTGTACTGAATGTTCCCTACATGGAGGAAATCACACATCACATAAATGCATGCATGCATGCACACATGCAGTTCCCATGTGTGTATGCAGCATATATGTGTAATGTAAGTATGCAATGTATTGTGTAATGTATATATGTATGCATTTATATTAACCTCAAGTTTTAATGCTTTATTATTTAATCTCCTACAGGACAAATTCTCTTTGTCAAAAGGGAGAAAGTATTGCTTCTTCCATCAATTATACAGAATGAAACTTTTGTATGGTACTATATCATAAGTCTACTGGAAATACATTATACAAAGAAATTTTGTGTGTATATATACATATAAGTGTATGTGTGCATGTATACATACTAAAGTAATCATAAACCCAAAAGAACATTTCTGGAGATGTAAGATTGTTTATGGGCTACTTACACATTTTAGGTTGAAAAAGCATATGTATTTCTATTTTAAAAAGCAGATTTTGTATAGAAAGCAGTATTCTTTTATGATTATATAATGTCCTCTTAAAAAAAAAAGCACTTACAATGTCATAATTGCCTATCTGTCCCCTGAACTTTACAGGAATACAAAGTTGGAATAATCAATGTTCATTACTTGAACATTTTAATAAGTATATACATACATATGCATATGTATATACATTCATATACATGTATATGTTGTAATTAAGTTCTCAGCTTCAACTGAATTTCCTTTGGAAAAAATACTGGCTAAGGGCATGGTACTGTGTAAGAGCTGCTGGTCTGCACATGGAAAGCAAATTATTATTGTATTAAAAATTATGTTTTCCAAAACATTTGTTTTTCATCTGGCATCAAATGAAGTTTAATTGCAAGTTGTTTTATGTCATTTTCTCTTGGGGATATGTTTTCCAAAAGATACACAGGAGGTTCATATGTACACACATCTCATTATTTCTCAGTAGGATTCACGTTTGTGCCACCTACTCACGATTGGAAACACTTGAATGTCTCTGTGACAAAGCTTTGTGCTAGTCTTTTATAACAATACAACTCTCATCTTGCTGCATGTTTCTATAGACTTTTTCAGAAGAATGCTCCATATTGCCAAGAAAAAAAAAAGAAAATAACTAAAAAGAAAACCAACCCAAAAATTGAAGTGACTTTTAACATTTTTTTTGACATATTTAAACAAAATATTCCCTTTCCTCCATCAAACGGGCATAGAGTGATTGGGTTTGGGTTCGAATTACATTTGGCTAGCAGCTGTTTATAAAACTGAGCAGCAGACAGTGCAGTAAAAACAGATTATATGTGGATACTATTTCTTTCCTGGACAGCCTTGTCTTATAAATATTTGCTTTTACTATCAGTGTAAAAGAGGAGAACATATTCTCTCTCCATAGTTTGGAAATGGCTTTGGAGATGATATAAAATAATCATGTCTGGGAGTATTTATCCTTCAGTTAATGGCTCTTCACCCTAAAAATTGAAGCCTTTTGACCTTATTTGTTATTTTCATGACAGATATCAGTGACTATAAGTGTATTTTGACTCTAAAGGAAACCTATGCTAACCCTTGGTTTAGATACCCAGAGCAAGAAGAGAAGTGAGTTCAGTGGCAGGCTTACTAAGGGAGTAATTCTCCTGCTTTGGATTTGTTTGGTCAAGTCTTGAACTAGAAGAAAAGCAAATGTCAGATATCAGTATGACAGAATAAGTACAGTCTTTGAAAAGACTCTTGTAAGCATTTTCTAAAAAAGATGGAGATATCCAATCAGTCAGATTTTGTCCTGAGATTTCCAAATAGCAAGCTAAGGATTTTGTAGTAGATCCACCCTCTGCTTCACATTTCTTTCATAGGTTCAGAAGAGAAGCTGGATTTACTGAGCTTCTCCTGCTTAGTAATATAGATCCTATGGTCTAAGGCCTATGAATTATTGCTGACCATGTAATTGTTTGTCTCCTCACTTAATGCAGGAATAATATATTAGTCCTTTCTAATATACTGTATCATAGTTTGAATATGAAAGGTACTATATAAAAGCAAATCTTTCCTCATCTATTTCAACATTCTATTTTGTGTGAAATCATCATAAACCACCCCCTCTGAAGGCTATTGCTTCTCAAGGTAATTGAGTAAACAGTGATTCTATAGCAACAGGAAAGTCTTTTTTTTTTTTCCCCAAACTCTGACTTCATTTCTTAAGTCTTCTGGTGGCTGTATTATGTGAAATCCTTGATGCCCCCAAGTGGTCCTGTGCCAGTAGAAAGTAGTGATTATAAACTGATGCTAGGTATTTATCTGAGTTAGTTACCAAAGCATGACTTTTTGGAAAAAAAAAAAAAAAAGAAGAGGCAACGGTGTAACATGAAACATGGAGTTCCTAATGCAATGGTTTAGTCAAGTAAAAGTATAGATTATACTTGACCATTATTAAAGGAAAGGATCACAATCGCTCAGGCTTAAGGCTGCCCTGCGTTTCCACATCAGGCTGTCAGCCTTCCTTACAATTGTCACTAGCCTTATCAGCATGGCCCATACATTTCTATCTTATCTCTCTGTTCCCTCCCACCCTGTCCTCATCCATTTGGAACAGTTACCTAGTAGCTCTGCTCCTGGTGAGGAATAAGTGGCTGCTTTCCTCCAGCTGGCTGGATAAGATCAAAACAGAATAACTGTCCTCTTGACTATCTCACCTCTGAGCAGGCTCTTGGGAGCCACTCAATTCCCAATTCCCAGGTTATTGTAAATTCCTGGTGCTATCAAAAGTGTCAATCAAAGAAACACACAGAGAAACACTTGTTCAGAGAGAGAGAGAGAGAGAGAGAGAGAGAGAGAGATAGTGAGAGACAGAGAGAGAGAGACCGAGAGAGAACTTGTCCTAACTTAAAATCTAAGCAGACTTTAAACCTTTCTTCTTCAGGGAAACGGGACACTTTCCAGATAGTCTAGAAAAGAATCAATTTAAGCAAGACTCAGAATCACTAAGTATATTTTTCAAAATCTAGACTTCAATCCTTTCCAATTTCAGATAATCTATTTTTTAACTACTTTTTACATTCTTGTTCCTCTACTTACAGAAAATTGAAACCAAAACTTTCTATTTCCTCTACCCTCTTTCTCTCTCTATTTTTTTCAAAATGGCTGCTGCCAGCCAAAGAATTTTTTTTTCCAGTTTGAGCAAAGCCTTACTTTGTTCTTATTTTAAAATAAATAAATAAATAAAATAAAAGCAGTCTTAGTCTCTAGTTTGCATTCCATCTTCTTTGAAATGCTAAAACATCTGGATTTGGTGGAGGGGAATCCACTTTAACATGTTTAGAGAGAAAAGGCCAGCCCACAAAATAAATCAGGGTCAAGTGCTTGCAATTTCATGGACAATTATAAAGCAGCCCAATTTATTAGTAAACCTTGCATCAAGCTTATGTGTTGTCATGACCACTGCAGTTCATAAATTTTGGTTGGAACGTGGATCAATTCTCAGGTTCAGCAAAACAAAGATTCACTCTTAGGACAAAGCATGGCACGCCATGTGGTTCTACCTTACTTCTTGAAGTTCTCCATCTTTCAAGTGAAATTAAGTCTTTATTTAGTTCATTTTTCCAATTAATTCATGAAATTTTACCAACAGTAACTTGGAAACAAAAAGACGCCCACAATGAATTATTGAAAGGAAAATTCTTGCTAGTTTAATTGGAGAGCAGATGGTTGTCTCAAAGGGTCTTCTTACAGTGTTTCAATAGCACAGCAAGGAAGAGGGAAGCAGGTTGCAGTGCCCCCTAATGCTAACAAAAACAACTTGAAAGAGGGTAAGCCCCAACATGATGGCAAAGCCAACTACTTTGGGCCTTAGATTGCTCTCCAATTCTGGCTCCACCTTATTTACGTATACTTAAATGTGTACATGTGGTCTTCTACTAAGGAACATAAGCTCTTTGAGGGCAGAGTCCTTTCATTTACATCTCTGTATTGCTAGCACTTAGGACAATGCCTGGCACATAGTAGGCACTTAATAAATGCTTGCTGATTGATCTGATGTCAAATCTTTTGGCCAGAAAAAAATACCTCAGATAGATCATCTTTAAAGATGAAACCAAGAGATGCATGTCCATATTTACCCCTGAGTTAAACTCTTTAGTAAAAATCTAAGATGTTGCCCATGAGCTGTAAGCAGACTCTGAGCCATCCAGTCTAACTCGACACTTCTTTCCTTCCCCATTTTATAGGTCCTAACATCCTGAGAAGTAACATAAGCTAAACAGATAATAAACATCAGGGACAGATTTGACTCTCTCACAGAACCTCTCATTCCAGAAGGATTGCTTTTTCCTTTATAACATGGTGTCTCCTTGCTGTCAATATTTTTGTTGTTCAATCATGTCCAACTTTTCATGACTCCTTTTGGGGTTTTCGTGGCAAAGATACTGGAGTGGTTCATCATTTCCTTCTCCAGCTTATTTTACAGATAAGGAAACTGAGGCAAATAGGGTTAAGTGATTTGTCCAGTGTCACATAGCTAGTAAGTGCCAGATTTGAACACAGGAAGATGGGTCTCTTTTATTTCAGAGCCAGCACTGTATCCACTGTCCTACTTAGCTGCCCAATTCCTGTCAATGCTATTCCATAAATTTTTCAGGGATATTATATCCAATTCATCAGAGGCGTTCTAGTTCTTTCCCAGGGCCATACAACAAATATAGGCTTAAAAAAAAACGACAACAACAACAAATGCTTAGCTTAAAAATATTTATTACCTAATTCATTTATTTTTTACATTTGAAATTGACTTTGGACTAGGTTTTAGAATTTTTTGAAAAGGAACTGGTGAAGTTACTTTGTTAAATTGGTGTACTCTCTAATGGGGGACTACTTTTACCAATTTAGACTAGAAAAATTTCACACCTTATTTTGGATTCTTGTCTATTTTACACAAATCATCCACCCAACTTTTAATATCACTGGGGTACCATTTAGTAGTTATTATCCATTGCTATTTATTATTTAATTAGCTATTATTATATTATTTATTTTTGCTTATTAGTTATTATTTAATTAGTTATTAACCACTTATTGATCATCTACTCTATGTAATACTGAGAATTTTTTTAAAATTTTACCAAACCTGGAATTTTATTGGTTTTGGGAACTACTAGAAAGGAAATGTATCCCCTCTTCCATGTAGATTAGCAACTCCTCTATGATTTATATTCTTAAAGAGTCACCTTTGACAATGTAAAGTTAAGTGACTTGTCCAGGGTCATATAGCCACTCTTCCATGTAGATTAGCAACCCCTCTGTGATCTATATTCTTAGAGAGTCACCTGGGATGATGTAAGATTAAGTGCCTTGTCCAAGGTCATATAGCCAGTATATGTAAAAGTTAAGATGTGAACCAAGGTCTTCTGTCTCTGAGGCCAGCTCTTACCATCTTTCTGTAAGTAAAAAACAAAAACAAAAACAAAAACAAAAAGAAATAAAGGTTGAAGTTTCTGTCTTAAGGGAGCTTATAATCTCTTTCTCATCAGAGTTTCAAGTGTTACCTTTTTTTTTTTAGTTTTTAGTTTATATAGTTCAAGTTAACTTTTAATTGCTTGCCAACCATATAACCTATATAGGCAATTAATGCTAACTTCTGAGCTATTTTGCCAAAGAAAGTGCTCTATCTTTGAAAACTAGAAATGACTATTTCTCATCTATGCTCAATATTAGTTTCTTTTTCATCTCAATTTTCACCAGATCACCCAAACTTATTCTTTTCTAAATACAATTTTAGTGATAACTTCTGTTTTTATGTCACCTGCATTTTCTAATATATTCTACTTTTTCCCCTTCTCAGAGATTCATCACAATAATGAAGAATTAAAGAGGAAAAAAGCAATATTTTAGCAAAACAAACCACAACTTTCAAATAGTTTTCTTCATATAAAGTATTATATACCTATAGTCTCCCTCCTACACCAGGAGAAAAGGAAGCATCTTTTCTTATCTCATCTGTGGAGCCCGTCTTGGCCATAACATTTAGTTTCAAAGATTTTCTTGTTTCCATTTACATTATTGTAGTTGTAGATATTGTTTTCTTAGATCAGCTTACTTTACTTTGCATCCATTTATATAAACCTGTTTTAAACATATTCATTGCTTTTTACATCCCAGTAATATTCAATTACATGTATATACCACAACTTGTTCAACCATTTCCCAATCAATGATCATCCTTTTTGGTTTTCAGTTCTTGGCTATCACAGAAAGTGCTGCTATAAATATTCTTCTTCTTCTTCTTTTTAATAATGGACCTCCTTAGGGTATATGCTTAGCAGTTAGATATCTGGGTCAAAAGGTATGGACATTTTAGTTACTTTCCTAACATAATTCCAAATTGCTTTTCAGAATGTTTGGTTCATTTCATAATTTAACTAACAGTGCATAGTGTTCCCGTCTTTCACAATACCTCCAACATTTATCATTCCCATCTTTTGTCATATTTGACTGTTTTCTGGGTATGAAGTAAAAAGTCAGAGTTTTGATTTATATTTCTCATATTATTAGTAATATTGTACTTTTTTATATTTTTTATAATTTTCAATTATTTTGACCATTTATTTATTGCTGTTTAGATTTTATATATTTTTGTTGCTAATATCTTGAATATCAAATCCTGATCAGAAGTATCTGATACGAGGATTTTTTTCCCCAGTCAACTGCTTACCTTTTTGTCCTAATTATATTAATACCATTCATGCAAAAACAAAAACAAAACAACTAATATAATTTTATGTAATTAAAATGATCTATTATACCTTTTGTGTTCAGCTCTGTTTATCTCTTATTTACTAAAGTATTTACCCATTTGCTATAGCTCTGAGAGGTACCTGATCTGCTTCTATCCTAATTTTTTTGTGGTATGACTTTTAATATTGAGGTCATGAATCCATTTTAAGTTCATTATGGTATATGGAATAGGATATTGGTATAGAGCAAACACCTGCCAGACTGCTTTCTGGTTTTTCAAGCAATTCTTGTCAAGTAGTGAGTTTATTTCAGGTAATTTATTTCAGGGGGCTTGTTAGTAAATTATTGATTATAAAATTATTGAGTTTAATTATTTCTGATTCTTATATAGTCTTTTCCACCAAGGTGCTTCTTTATTTTTAAACCGATACCATGTAGTTTTGATGATTATTATTTACAAATCTAGTTTAAACTAAGGAAGTGATATTCCCCTTCTTCCCTACTTTGTTTATATTTCCCTTGATATTCCAGATCTTTTGTACCTCTAAATACATTTTATTATTATTTGATATAGTACTGTGAAGCTTCCTCTTTATGATTTGATTAGTATGATACCCAATATGCATATTAATTTAGGTAGTATTGCCATTTTTATCATATTAGCATGGCCCTGATATGAGAATGGAATATCCTTGCCAGATTTATCTTAAATAACGGTTTCTTTCTCATCTTTTTCAGATAACTAAATAGGTCAGAGCTTGTATAACTGGGCAACTAGATTTATCCATTTACCTCTCTATAGATAAAGTGGGGGGCAGCTAGGCGGCGCAGTGGATAGATCACTGGCCCTGGATTCAGGAGGACCTGAGTTCAAATCCAGTCTCAGACATATAACACTCACTAGCTGTGTGACCCTGGGCAAGTCACTTAACCCCATTGCCTAGCCAAAAAAATTAAAAAAAAATAGATAAAATGGAATAAATATTAATGGTTTAGAAAAATCTTCCCTCTTTTAAATAACTCTAGGTTAAACGCCAACTGAAGCAAACATGATTCCTTCTGTATCTAGAATATAACTTAGGTTGTAGCAATACCATGCTGAATATTTGGGATGAAAATTGCAACATTTAATCAAAAATCCATGGCTGTTTTCTACACAGATACCAATACCAAACTTCCTGATGTACTATCATCCCACCCCAAATATTTGGAACATAGAGAACAGGAAGGTCAGCTGTCACTTCACGTCGATATGTCTCCATTAAACATAGTGCCTTCTTTATGAGATAACTTTCAATTTACTCTCTACATACTTCATACATACAGAGTTGTTAGCATGTTGTCTCCTCCATTAGCCTATGAACTTCTTAAGGGCAGGGATTTGTTCATTCATTCATTTGCCCATTCATTCATTCATTCATTTGTTTGTCATTCTTTCTTTGACTCTCCAGTGCAGGCTAAACCAGGTTGGGGGTAACCTATAGGCCTCAAACCTATCAGTGAGCTCAGGAATATCTACCTCAAGCATGTAAAGATTTCTCCCAGGAAAATGGGCAGATGAGAACAATTTGGCCTAATAACTATGATGGAGGCTGAAGCAGGTGCTGTGGAGAATTCAGAGCTTAGTCTGACAAAGAAGAGGCCAAGGTCGTTCCCTGTATCCTGGGCCATCACCAGTCATCTTGACTTTTGTCTTGCCATTAGACTTTGATGACTCTAGGAGAGAGAGAGAGAGAGAGAGAGAGAGAGAGAGAGAGAGAGAGAGAGAGAGATGCTGATGACTTTGTGCAGCTTCACCTCGCTTAAATCCAATTCATGCAAAAGTCAAAACATCACCCCATGATGTCATTGGACCACTTCAAAAATGAAGGATGAACAACAACAGTTTAGCACAGTGCCTAGAACATATAAATGAATGAATGAATAAACAAATGCTTGACAAAAGCCTGAAGGTAAGAAGAAGGTACTGTGAGGGAGGTGAAAAGCAGATATATTATTATGAAGTAGAGAAAATCTTGGATTTTTTGAAATGTTTCCAAGGTCAGGATAATTAAAATTCTCAAGTTTGATGCCAAATTATTTGCTATTGTTGAGTCTTCCCAGTTGTGTTTGACTTTCCATGATCCCATTTGAGGTTTTCTTGGCAAAGATACTGGAGTGGTTTGCCATGTCCTTTTCCACCTCATTTTATGCAGGCAACTGAGGCAAACAAGGTTAAGTGACTTGACCAAAGTCACACAGCTAGTAAGTGCCTGAGGCCAGATTTGAACTCAGGTCTTCCTGACTCCAGGCCCAGTGCTCTATCCACTGTACCATCTAGCTGCCCCAATGCCAAATTATATACTCTCCCACTGGGACAAATTCACTCTTTGTCAAATGGGAAGGTACTTGTTTCTTTCCTTAGATATACTGATAGAAATGAGACTTTGTAGTGAGACAAGCAGCAATACTTTAATACCAGAGGTAATTTTTTTTCAGTGATCCTGTAAACTATATTCATCTCCACATAACTTGAATAACCTGTTTTAAGGAGGAGAGATCTGTTTGTACCTCTTAGACCTTTCAGAAAACTATGATCATCCTTTAATTCATGTGTCCATAAAATTTGTTCTGAGCAGGCAATTCAGATCTACTCCATGGATTTATACAAACATACAACACCCTCACAACTGTCCTTTTTGCTGTTTTCTTCTTTCCTTTTCAGTTAATCATAAGGTGGTGCAAAAATTCTCCAATATCTATCATAGTTGAAATGTATTCTATCAACAAATTCTTTTTAGTTAGTTTTTTTCTTTTCCTTTCCTGTTTTCTGATGACACCTCTCTAGACACCCTTTATATAAGTACTTAAAATTATTGTATTTTTCCCACTCCGAACATCTTGATTGTATCTCTTCCTTGCCCCTTTCAATCTCTGCTTCCCAGGAAAACATATGCTTCGAGCTGCTTGATCCTTCAAATAGTCCATATGACCCTCATCTCTTCTAGAAAGTTTTCTAGTGTGAATGCTAGTGATTGCTGGGATCACATGACAATTCCTGCGGAGAGCTTCACACGTGCAAATTACAATTTGACCTCCATAGTGACACATTTGTCACAGCAATTTTCACTTGTGGTGAAATGAGTTAAATTGCTTCAGAAGAAGTGATTTTAAGTGCAATTTTTCATGCAAAACTTCCCCAAAGCTCTGCTACTATGTGTCTTACAGATTGGTACCTGGGCTTCAGCAATTTCTTTTAATTTTTTTTTTTTACAAGAAGCACAATATTTCCATAACTCACATTTGGAATGGTTCCTGGTTTGGGGAAACAAATTATTAAAACTGAGCATATGGAGGTCTTAAAGTAGAACCTTATGGGAGAAAAAGAAAAAACATGGATCATCAAGACTATTTGGTAGCATTAAAAAATTAAATGCTTGCACAATCTTGGGGAATGAAGGTTTCTTCTTTGGAACATTTTTCTATCCCACATTTGAGAATTTGCTGTGTTGGGTAAGCTGATAAGTGCATTGAAAACTGTTACCGCTAATTCTTATGCGATGATTTTATTCCATTGTCTTCATCTGCCTCTTGTAATTGTATTGTTCAGTAGGAGGGAATGAGGTTGTTAAGGAGAATTTTTAAAGGATGCTGAGTTTGTAATGATTGACTGTTCAAATGGAAGGTTATTAGAGAAAGATGGCAGGTTAGGCCTAACTGAAAAAAAAAGTGTCATAAGACGAGGAACTGGTGGGGAAAAAATGCATTGTCTGGAAGTCAGAAGGTGTTGCACTGCCCTTGGGTCTGCTCTTGACCTCTTTTCAAGCTCTGTGTGGCAAAGGGAAATTGAACATTAAAATATGGCTTTCCTATGTGTTTCATAGGGATGCAATACAGTGAATGAGATACTACTGAAATGTGTATGATTGCTATGTGAGGCGGGTTTAGTTAGGGATTTTAGGGTATTGGAAACAGACATAGAATTTATTTTTAGAATATTCGTTTTTAGTTCAACCTTACGCCATTCCTTTGAAGATGCACTTTTTTCCTTTTATAATTCCTATGTTTATTAACATATTACACAATGAAAAGATGATGAATTGAAGGCAAGGACTATGTTCTTTGGATCTCCTACAACATCATGTTAGGTATAGAATGTCACAATTTGCATTCTTATCTACCAGTGGACAAACTCAAATAAAAACAAATCTATCCTTATAGGGCTGCATATTGACTTAGAAAACCACAAATTAACACTATCCATGTGGCATTGTATTTTTATTTATTTTGGTTGTGTTCAGTCAGTTTCTGGTCCTGTCAGACTTTTTGTGACCCCATTTGGGGTTTTCTTGGCAAATATACTGCAGTGGTTTGCCATTTCCTTCTCCAGCTCATTTTACAGATGAGGAAACTGAGGAAACAGGGTTAAGTGACTTGGCCAGGGTCACACAGCTAATAAGTATCTGAGGCCACATTTGAAGATGATTGTTCCTGACTCCAGGCCTAGGGCTCTATCCACTGCACCACCTAGGTGCACACTTATTTTGTTTAACATTTCCTAATTATATTTCAATCTGGTTTGTTCCATACTCTGGTATTTTGGCTGGCAGGATGTCAATTTGGTACCTCTTTTCATTTCCTTCATTTTATGTAAGGGAAAATTGAAGTCTGGAGGTGCATGATGATTCATTCATCTAAGGTCACCCAGCTCCACAACATTAGTGATAGAACCACAACTAAAATCTTCAAATCTTCAGTCTCTCAATTAAGGTGTAATCATATTATGGGGAATTCATGTTAGATAGCAATATGTCTGAAAATGATTGTGTGGTTTTAGTAGCCTGCAATTCTATTTGAATCCACAGTTTGATATGGCATACAAAAAAGTTAGCTCAGTCTAGGACTTCATTAATAAAGACATAGATAGATTCTAGGAATAAGGAAATTATATTTCCACTATACTCTGCCCTTGCCAATCAGTCAAGGAGTCAACAGACAGGAAGTTAGGTGGCTTAGCCAACATTTGTTGGGTGTGGATATCACTCATAAGATCATAGGATTTAGAGCTGGAAGGTACATTACAGTTCACCTGGTCAATTCATCTTACTGATGAAGAAACTGAAGTCCAGAGAGGTTAAGTTACTTAGCCAAGCCTAAGAGAGCTGGGGTTCAATCCCAGGTCCTTGGATTCTAAAACTGTTGCTCCTTTGAAGAAGTTCTTTCTCTACTGCTGCTGAAAAGGTCGGTATCTAACTTTCAACTCGAAAATTCTGTGATAATTTGCTTTGGTAATAGATAAGTTACAAACAAATGTTGAATGAAAGATTTAGAGGAGATTACTGATATTTATTTATATGATGATGTTTATATTAAGATCATCTCATTTTGATGTTATTTGACTGATCATGACAGTTGATGGGTCTGAGCTGAGTAGGCTGTTAATAAATGTTTTTTTAATGTGGAATAAATGTTAAATGTGGATGGAGTGCTAGGGGAGAGTTTTTGGAGAAGCAGTCTGTTCTGCATTAAAGAGTCACCTACAAAAAAAGAAGGAATAAGAAGTGGGAGGTGGGGGGGGGGTCAAAGAAGCATGCAAGGAGAGTAATGATGCATTACCAGAAAACAAAATGTTTCAGGATGTTGATGAAATGGTACTATAGTGGATGTTAGAAGACTGAGCAAACTCACCGCACTCTCCATAGCTCAATTAAACTTGGTTTGGTGGCACCAAAGAAGGTATAGGGCCTAGATCTGTCAAAATCCTTGCTTATTGGGAATGCAATTTTTTTTCTTGAACTCTTATCAGAGTAAACCACCATAGGACCAGGATGTTTTTCATTCTAATGTGTTTCTTTATGTCATACTTCAACAGAATTTCTGCTTTCTTTAACTGAAATAACACGTATTACTCAGAAACATTTAGTGACAGGGCAAAACATAATGCTTCCTTGATATTACCTTTTCTTAAAAAAAATGCCCAATAAGTCCTCGGGAGTTCTATCCACAAGACGCCAGCAAGGTCTTTTCAGTGAGGTAGAATCTAGTTAATGTGCTTCTGTAGACGTGCAGATCCTCTGAGACCCTGAGAAGCACCTTCCCACTCACTTTTCCATGCCTTCCTAATGGAACATATCTTACTTTGCTATATCAGACAAGGAAGTAGCTATGAATAATAATGACATTTATAAAATTGCTTTAAATTTTATGAAGGGCTTTATGTACATTATCTTATCTCATTTGAGCCTCATAAAAACCCCTTTATAGATGAGGAAGTGGTGGCTCAGACAGGTTAAGCCTCTGTTCCATGTTCATGCATCTGGCAAGTGCCAGAGGCAATATTTTTAACTCAGGTTGTTCTCATTCAAGTCAATCCCTATGTTCATCACACCACACTGATGATGATGATGGTAGATATTTGTAGAGTCCTTTGATATTTTTTAAAGAAATTTACACATTTGAGTCTGAAAAGAATCCTACACAATGCATTTGCTCTAATTAGGGCAGCTTCTGGATACTCTGCTACAAAAGAGAAAGGCATGTGGGAGGTTTAAGTAAATATATATCTGTTCAAAGGCTTTTTTTTTCTTTTGAGGCATTTCAATAAAAAGACAAATTAAAAAGTTCAGGAGAATTTTATAGCCAAGATTTGTCATCCTTGAGTCATGTACCTACATCCATGTGTTTTGTATAACAGGATACTTGTAGAATGTTCAGGAATTATATGGTCAATTAAGCAGTTAAGTATCTAAAGCTTGGCTAAATTTTAATTGTTGATTTATAACTTAAGGAACTAACCAGATGTGCACATCTTATTTTCCTTTAGCTAGGCATCAGTGGAATTTAAACATCGTTGCTGAATGTTTGATGTGTTTAACATTTATCGATATCTCAGTAATCAAACACAGGCTAAGGTGATTAGAGCACAATAATTACTTCATATTTTGGGAAAGGGAGTGTGTGTGTGTGTGTGTGTGTGTGTGTGTGTGTTTCAAAGCCATTTAAAGTTTAATGGTACCAAGGAACATGTTTGAGTAGATTATTTTTAATATTAATATGAATTTGATTTACACTGAAATTATGGATATCAATTCATTAAAAAATGCATTGAGTGCAGTAAGCAGAGAAGGTTTGGCTTTTGACCCACAACAGAAATACAACTAATGCTGTACAACTAATGGGAGACCACATTAAGCCACATGTCTCTTCCTTTGGTTAACTGACAGTACAATGTACAGACAAATAGAAGTTTCAGAATAGGGACCTAATACCATCAGGAGGCTTAATTAGCTCCAAAATATGAGATTTGTGATCAAATAAGATAAAGGGGTACAGCTGATTTAGGGAAAGTTTATAGACAGGGTGATGACTTTATGCAGCTACCTGCATTTAGTTAATCCATTGTACATAGGGTCCTTCTCTACATATAATCTGTAAAAAAAAAGCCATAACAATTGGTCAGACTGAATGTTTCATTCCTGCTTAAGTCAATCATATTGGTTTCCATAATCAGAAAAAGAGAAAAAATTGAAGGAAAATAAGGAATGAGACAATGCCTGTATGTTGGTTAAATTTAACTGAATTGAAAGAAAAAAACATAACCACTGGTGGGAGTTCATCAAATGTTTTCTTCAAAGCAGTTTATCACTAACACTTATATAAACAATGATAATAATAATAATAATAATAACATAAACAGTATCTTAAGATAGTTCAAAACATTTGAGTAAGAGACTTTTAGTTTGAATGAAATGAAACCTTTTTATTGCCTTTATCCTGAAAATCCTTAAAGAAACTATTATATTTATTATCAAGACCGATGTCTTAAAAGAAAAAGCCAATCTTTGATATCTTGTAGTTCTTAAAAAATAATTAGTGATGTATTAGCCATATTGCAGCCTTTGGAGATTTTTCACAAATTGAATAAGCTCATTAAAGTGTTTCACCTAAGCTTCTAGCTTTTTAAATCTAATTTCCTTAAATATGAAGGATATAATTTATCTTTACCTGTTCTGTTTTAGAAACTTTTACCCTTCCAATATTTCTTCTTCTTACCTACTTAATTCCCAATTCATCAACTTTCATGTTTAGCTATGTATTCCTGGTTCAGGGGAAATAAGTACATAGAAATATGTGTGTGCTAACAATTAAAAAGGATTAAAGAATGAGTGATTGTGAACAGGGATACGTACTATGCTTATTTACTTTTATAGTTACATGTTACACATGTATTATAGTTACATGTTTGTTTCTTTTGGTTAATTTATACGGAGACGATTCATGTTGTATGGTTTAATTCCTTCAGCAGAATGTCAGATTATTGGTCATTAGATGAAGAGCATGCTAAAGCTATCAGAACTTAAATTCATGTTTATAGACAATCTAAGAATAGAGGATATCCTGCTCCATTTCCATCAACCCTCCTCTATCCAAATGAGAATTCTAACAGATTGTTTGTTTGTTTTTTTAAATTTTGCTTGTTCTCTGAATCACCACGGTTTCCCCAAATCATCACCTGGTGGCCAATGCTTTCTGAATTTAGCAGATCTTCAGATGGGTTGTTGGACTCCTACTTGTAGCCTTTCAGCTTATTAGAACTTGTCAGAGATTACATCTCACTGGCATCACCCTCAAGAGCTAATGTCGTAATAAGACATTGGCATAAGATTTTTCAGAATGAGTTTCTTACAGTCTTTCTATTTAGGGAGCTACTTTAGCTTAATTTTCCTCTTATAAATTACATTTTAAATGATTGCTATAAAGAAGTTGCCCTAATGTCTATAAAGGACAATATAACATAATAGAAAGAACATTGGACCCAGAACTAGTCAGTCATTTAATCAATAAGCATTTATTATATGCCTATTATGTTCCAAGTCCTATGATGATTACTGGGGCCAAATCTGAGTTTGAATCTCACCTCTGGCAGTTATTAGATTGTGATGGTGGGCAAATCCTTTAATCTCAATGAATCTGAGTTTCCTTATCCATCAAATGCATACATACAATGGATACATACAATGCTTAGAAAGTTATTATAAGTATTAAGTTAGATAATGTATGTAAAATTCTTTGTAAATCTTAAAGTGCTATATACATTTCATTTGTTATTAGCATCTTCTGTTTACAAAGATGAAGCTACTGATACAAGATTGGGCTGTTTTTTAAGTAGTGACAATGAATTAGCACTGTTTTTTCAATGTTTAACCTTGACTCTTTAATACCAGTGATATGTTTTCTTGAGAAAGTCAGTCTGGGTCAGGAAGATGGTCTGAAGCCACACAATAAAGTAAAGCTAACTAGTTCATGTAGTCCCAGGACATGACCTTTGGTTTCATTAGCACCAAAACCTACCTCTACTTAACTAATCTTTGTTAGGAAATGTGATAAATAGCCAATTAACTTGTTAAACAATGATTTTCCCTTTATAGCTTCGTCTGCAATACTGAAATAATCTAGAAGATGGAAGCATTTCTCTGGAGAATTATTTTATCCCAAATGCCCAACAAGAAAATGCATAATTCCCTACAGAATTTGCTAATGAGGACAGATATACAAAGCAATTTTACCCCACTTTGAAGAATTCTTTCACCTTTTACTTGGTAGGCTCTCTGCCTCCCCACATCCTTCCCTTTCCAAAAGATTAGCCCTCTTCCCTCTAGCAGCATCTCATGTTTGGTACTATTGTCAATAGGCATCTGTGCAATGTAAGTAAAGGTATGTATTTGCTGGGATATCATTCTTTTTAAAAATGAATCAATAATTCTTATGCAAATATTATGTCTTATAAAATAAGCACAGATATGTCTTTTTAATGAAGGTGACCTAAACATACTATTTAGAAGAATTAGCGATTGGGGGGGAAGAGGTAGGGAAGAAAATAAGAGATTGTGAAATGAAAATGAATCATTAGGGGTAAGAGAGGTGATCTTGCGTATAAGTCTGTCCTGTGTTTTTGCAGCATGCGGTTTCAAATGAACTAAATGAGTTCATATTCCAAGATTCTTAGGAGAAACTAAAAAAAAAAAGTGGTTATTTTTCAATGTACTGAAAAACAATATTGAATTTGATAAATTCAAAGTCTGGATTATTCATAGCAACAATGCAAATTTCAATCCCTTCTTCACCCTTTCTTCTCCTCCCAAATGCACTGAAATGGAGGCCGAATGGGGACTGTGCCCTTTTATTATCTCTGAATTGCCAGTGATTTAAATACAGTATTAGCTATTCTCCTAGTCCTGGGTCTACTGCTGGGTTATTTTGCAGCTGAATTTTTCAATCTAAACAAAAATGAATTTTGCAAAAACTGATTTTGATTAATTGGGGCTGTCTAAAAATAAAAATATGCCATGGTTACCATGAGTTTATCATTCCCTCTTATGGGCCACATTCAATCCTCATTCTGAACACAGAATTCTCATTATTATGCTCAATCTGCACTACTTTTCATATTTGACTTTTAAAATATACACAGTTGCTTTCAATTGAAAAATTAGTCCCAATGTATAGTAGAGATGATTACACACAATGTGTATAAACATTCATTGTGATTGATATAGGTTGATCCTATACCTTTGCAGTACAAAGTTTGCCTTGAGGAATGGATACCATATGTGCAAAAGTTAAACTGTTAAGTCACTGGACACTCCCTATGTGCTTGTTGATGCATGATACCAAATGAATTTGTTGCCCTGGAGATACTTTAAATTTACATCACAAGGTATTTCTTCTGCTCTGATTTTTACATGCTGCCAAATTTTGCATTAATTTAAAAAAATCCTCCCCCGTTTACTTAAGACTTAGAATAGCTGTGGTTTATCTTATGCAACCACTTTTCTCCTTATATTTCCAGGTGTTTGTTTATAGCATAATCTACTGATGAACGGGTTTCCCCTGATTATAAATTCATGGCTGTAGGATCAGGGCTTTTGGTAAGCAAACAGCTATACCCACACAGTGGAGTTCCTTAACTTCCTAATTTACAATCTGTGAATTCTCCCAATCGATATCTCTGTTCTGAGTAGCCTCGAGAAATAGGTTCTTTCTGTGTCTGTACCTACCTCTTCTCTATGCCATTCATTTTTCTACTTAGTGCAGTTAGTAGTGCCAGTTCTCAGAATTGTGACTGTGGTCAAAATGATCAGTCAGTGGAACTGTGAAAAATGTAGACAAACCACTCAGGAAATTTTCTAATTAAGAAGAAAATGATCCCCAAATCCCATTTTAATTGAGAGGCTGCTAGTCTATGTCAAACCTTCCCTATGCCCCACCAAAAACCCAGTGTATATGGGAAAAAAAAAGACTAATGAAGTGCTAGCACAGAGGTGGGCACAAAGAAAATAGCATACGTGGGAAATGTGATACCAACTACTGAAGACACATACTGTTGAGATTCTATTGCATTGAACCTGAAGTGAAAATAGAATAATTCACTCAATACAGCAGATTGTGGCTGGGTTAATTAATTCTGTGGAGGGTGGCAATCATTATGGTCAGTGAGATGGATAGGGTTACCTTGGGAGTTATCTTAATTTTGATCCTGTTACCTGGATTCTGTAGAGCTGGTAGTGATAGAAAATGGAATTTTGCGTACTATATTTATGCTAAAACCCAAGAACAACTTGTTTTTATGTTTGTACTAATATGATTGTGTTGTAATCAGTGGGGTTTTAAAAATTGTGTCTCAAAGGTTAATCTCTGTGATCATCATTTTACACTCACTCTTATTCTTATCAGTTATATTTAGTGGCAGATTGCAAGCTTTCCTTATTATCTTGTTAAATCAGTAGGTGAAAGCCTTTCAAGGCATCTCTTTTTAAACATCTTTTATTAATGCTAATATGCCAGATGGGACAAATTAAAATGGTTCTGTTCTTCATGCTGCCACTACCCACAATTTTACCACATCATTTGCTGGTTAAGGAAGCATATGAAAACGATAGGTAGAATACACTGTTGTAGAAGTTCAGAAATTCTGAAATTCTTTGTCTAGGAAAAATAAATACTTCTTTATTTGACTAGAGAAAATCCCAATGCCCATTCCCTAGGCAAAATTAACTGATGTTAACAAATCCCCAAAAAAGTCTTGGAACTCAATTTCTAAATAACACTTTCCCTTTCACTCTGACTTACATTCTTGTCAAATATCAGCTGAGAGTTAGCCAAGACAATCCCGTAAGAATAACCCCTGTTGATCTCCAGGGTTGCTTGCTCACTGAATTAAGTTAATTTTGAACTCTTTTTCCTTCATTACTCTACGTTACCCTTTGAAGATGAGCTTCCCTGGTTTGGCTTTTTCCTTCTGTTATACATACGGGGTCAGATAAATGTATACAAAATACTTTGGAGAGCTATTTCAATTCATCAATTTCTTTTAGGTCCTTAAAAGTATCTATTTAGGATGGTGCTCTCCCATACATTCATAACTGACATTAGCTCTATTGCATTTTGATTCTTTTTTTTATATTAAGCATATTTTCACATTAGTAATGATGTATAGAAGAATTAGCGAGAAAGAAGAAATAAAACAAAACAACAAAAGAAAAGGAGAGCAAATAGTATGTCTCCATCTGTTCTCCATGGTTCTTTTTTCTGGATGTATATAGTATTTTCCATTGCATTTTTCTTAGATCCTTGCTTTGCTGAGAAGAGTTAAGTCTATCAAAGTCAGTCTTCGCATAACGAGACAACACTTGAGCAGAGACATGGTGAACTGATGATCACAAGTTTGATTTTTTTTCATATATTGAAATGTTTATGTTTATGAATAGTTGTTAAGTTCATAATAAAAAAGGAAATAAAAAAGTCTTTGCCTAATGTGTATAATGTTCTCCCACTTCTGCTCATTTCACTCACCATCAGTTCATATAAATCTTTCTAGGTTTTTCTGAAGTCTGCATGCTCACCGTTTTTTATAGCACAATAGTATTCCATTACATTCATATACCACAACTTGTTCATCCATTCCCCAATTGATGGGCATCCCCTCAATTTCCAATTCTTTGCTACCACAAAAAGAGCTACTAAAAATATTTTTGCACATGTGGGTCCCTTTCCCATTTTTATGATCTCTTTGGGATACAGGTCTAGAAGTGGTATTGCTGGGCCAAAGGGTATGCACAATTTTATAGCCCTTTGGGCATAGTTCCAAATTGCTCTCCAAAATGGCTGAATCAGTTCACAACTCCACCAACAATGCATTAGTGTTCCAATTTTCCCACATCTTCTCTAACATTTATCACTTTCCTATTTTGTCATGTTAGTCAATCTGATTGGTATGATGTGGTACCTCAGAGTCATTTTGATTTGCATTTCTCTAATCATTAGTGCTTTAGAGCATTTTTTCATATGACTATAGATATCTTTAATTTCTTCCTCCAAAAACTGCCTATTTACTTCCTTTGACCATTTATCAGCATTTTGATTCTTTAGAGGAAGAACCAGGGATGGCTGGTACTACTGCCATACCCATGTTATCAACTAATCAACCAATAAGCATTTAATGGGAACCTACTGCATTCCTTTATTCTGCATTATTAAATAGCTGAGAAGACTTTTTCTGAGTCTTCCAACAAATCTTTCTCCCTTTATCAAGACTTCCTCTTCCCTTATTTTCTCCTATTGTATCCACCAGTCAGTCCAACACTTGAGCAGAGACATGGTGAACTGATGGTCACAGGTTTGTTTTTTTTTTCATATATTGAAATGTTGATGTTTGTGAATAATTGTTAAGTTCATAATAAAAAAGCAAATAAAAAATTCACTTTACCTGTCTGGCTTCTCAATTTAATTATCTATAAAATGAGGGATTTGAAGGAGATAATCTTTAAGGTCCTAATATTCCACGATTTTGTTTTCTTTATCCTTAATGAGAATTCATTTCAGCTCTCAAGCCTATGATTCTCTGATCACCAGTCTAGGACAACTTTGATCTACAGCAGATAAAAAGAAGAAAAAGTACAGATGTCAGTCTGAAGTACTTTTTAGTGAATTGATTGAATGTCTGACTCTTCAAAATAAGGAGAAAAGAAAGGGATTTTTTTTTGTCCTCAGCAGAAATAATTTTGATGGCTCCTATCAAAAAAAAAAGTTTGCTTCTGTCATTTAACCCAGTTAGTCCATTTGATTTCTGTTTTTTGAATCAGACTTATGATTTCTTTTTTTTTTCAACCAGAGACAAGCTTTATTAAAGATCCACCGTATTGGCCAGACTCTTAAGGAATCTGAACATTTGTGAGCTATTGGCTAGGTTCTTAAGAAATCTGAGTACCTTAATGGAGACAAAATGGACCTTATATACAGAAAGACTGTGGGAGGGATCTAGGAAGGATCTTGATGGGAGTGACTAGGAGGTTGAGAATGGGGTCTAGATAAGGTAACCAGAGACCATATGGAGGTAAGACAATGAAGGTCTAGGCTAGGTTAAGGGTAACAGAGAATTGGGAGATTGGTATAGGTGATAATAAAAGACCAGTTGAGAATTCAAGGAGAATCCTTGGACAAATGGGACCCAAATTCTTTTTGGGGTAAGGGGTAAAGGTCTTGGCTTGGTCCAGTACCCAATCATTCCCCCCCTCAAACAAATGGGACCCAAATTCTTTTGGGGTAAGGGGTGAAGGTCTTGGCTTCTGAAACTGCTTCCTCCTGGCAAAGGGTGTAGAGATGTCCCTGCCTCTCTGGGTCCCATTCAAGGGATCAGACTTCTGGTCCAGTGGGCTAGAAAATCTTGGACTCAGTCGGAGGTTGGTAGCCTCAGCAATCATGTGGAAGTTGGTGGTTAGGACCCTGGAAGATAACCATATGTTGAGTCAGGGAACCATATGTTGAAATTTAGAAGGGGTGCTTGGACCCCAAAATCATGACATGAATGAATTCAACACAAGCCTTCTTTCAGCTAGAGACAAGGTTTATTAAAGATGCTCCATATTGGCCAGATTCTTAAGGAATCTGAACATTTGTGAGCTATTGATTAGGTTCTTAAGGATTCTGAGCAACAGTTTTTAGGTTTTAAGAATCTGAGCACTTTAACGGAGATGAGATGGACCTTATATACAGAAAGACTGTGTGTGGGAGGGATCTGGGAGTGGCCAAGTAGTTTGGAGTGACTCAGGAAGATCTGAATGGGAGTGGCCAGTAAGCTGGGGTGAACAGAAAGGTCTGAGACCTTGACCACTTAGCCAAGGGAGAATGGAGTTTAGATAGGATTAAGGGTGGGAAGTGGCTGGGGGGATCTGGAGGTAATAGACAATGGAGGGCTAGGAAATAGAATTGGGAAATTCTACATCAACAATAATAAAAGACCAGTTGATAGGATTATAGCCTCTGGAGAACTCCAGAGATCTGGCCATGTAGGAAAGTTCAGGGTTTTTCCTTTTTGGGGTCCAGATCCCATCCTCATCATTCCCCCCTCAAACAAATGGGCCCCAAATTATTTTGGGGTAAGGGATGAAGGTCTTGACTCCTGAAACTGCTTTCTGCTGTCAAGGGGCATAAAACTGTCCCTGCCTCAAGGGGGTCCCAAAGAGGAAGTTGACTGGAACTAAGCACTGACTGCATCCAGGGAACGATGTGGGGGAGGCATTGGTTGGTACCCACTGTTTGCTACCAACTGTAGGTGAATGAACTGTAGTCTGGAAGACACAAATCTGACAGAAAAGACTATCAGGGCCCATATATGACAGGATAAAATATCCTTAACTCTGGATTCAGATAATTCAGTTTTCCAACCATGCAGTATCAAATCCACCTCATAGCCAGACTCAGGAATAGCCGGGTAGGTAACATTATTTTTCAAAGGAACATAATGAGGAAATTGAGTCGGTAGGATCCCATCTTAAACTGAGGCTAAAATTGTCCTCTCAGCTTTTCCCGATGTTGACTTCCCACCAGTATCACATTCTCTGAGTAGCTTGTGGCATTTCTCTCAGATGGTGGATTATTGATTATCGATGGATTGTGATCCATTAAACAACTCAAAATAAAATCCTATGAACTTTTACCTCAAACAGCAAGTTTCACTAATCACAGTTTAGGAAAAACTTTTCCAGGATTTACACCTCAAATTTAAATTTGTCTTGGTGTAAAAGCCTATCGTTAGAGATTATTTCTATATACTTGCAAATTCTCAGCAAGCCAAACAAGCTTTCTGGCAAGTTTACACATTAAAACAATAACCAACAATAGCCAAATTGTTTTTTAGCAGTAACCAAATTGTGAAAAGTTGCTTGACATAACTGATACAAAAAATTTACCAATTTGAAACCTGAAAGAAAGCCATTACCAATCAGGTGACTTCAGTTTTGTTAAATGCATTTCCAAATTACTTTACTCAGAGAATCAACATCTCATCATTAACAGTTAAAACTACAACTTTAAAAGTTGTACCCAAGTTCTGAGGCTAGTTTTTTTTTTTTTTTTTGCTTTTTGGTGAGGAAATTGGGGTTAAGTGAGTTGCCCAGGGTCACACAACTAGTAAGCATCATGTGTCTGAGCTGGATTTGAACTTAGGTCTTCCTGACTCCACGGCTGATGCTCTATCCACTGCACCACCTAGCTGCCCCTTGGAGGCTAGCTTCTTTACCTTGAACAGGATATGCCAAACGTGGGTGATGCTTCCAAGCAAAGGTTGCCCCAGGCTCAAAGCCAATGCTGGGGAGCCCAGGCTGTAGAAGGCAAATTCAGAGGGGTGTGTGTGTGTGTGTGTGTGTGTGTGTGTGTAAAGCTCTCTTCTCCTATGAGGATTAGCCTATACCCTCTTGACTCAAGGGAAGGGAGTGGGAGAAGGAGTGACAAGGGTTGTAAAGAGGTGTTTCAAAACTCCTTAATGATCGATCACAAAACTTCCAGAATCTGCTAAGATGTTTTTAGCTGTTCTTTTGCCTGTGACCCCCATGAAGGAGGATCCAGGGCTTTAGAGGGAAGGGAATAAGTAAACCTCAGGGAACCAAAAAGCACCTGCAGTTTTCCCAATTCCCTAGCACTGAAAGAGTTCACAGAATTGGGCATACACTTCTGGGTAGGGTGTCCATCCTTGTCCTCTATGCTGCAAGTGTACCCAGGTCCATGGTCTTGAACCAAACTAGTGGACCAAGAGCCTGAGAGCATCAGGCTGAGTGCAAGACAGCCTCATAACTGTCCGCCCCAAAAGCACCTCCAAACTTTCCTAGGTGCTTAGAGAGTGACCTAAATTGCAGAGCAACAAAGAAGGGGGGAGGTTTACATACTTTGTAGTCTTGGCTGGAGAAGAACTTGGGGTTAGGCAGCTTTCCCTTATGGGCCTCCACAATGTTGAGGTTCAGAGGTTTAGGGGTGCTGGGACTCCAGAATCACAACACACAGGTCCTGCCGAAATGAATTTGACCCAAGCCTTCTTTCAACCAAAGACAAGGTTTATTAGAACATCTGTCATATTGGGCAGACTCTTAAGGAATCTAAGCATTTGTATCGCCAAGAATCTGAGTCCAGACTTAAGATTTCTTTGGTATAGATTGCTCCTGATGATAAAACTCCATCTACCAAAGCAATGGATCAACAACTTGATAGTTTTAATTTTAAGTAACCCACATCAGAATCACAAAGTCAATGTATGGTAGAGGCTGGACATGAAATTAAGTCTTCCTAACAATAACACCAGTTCTCCCTCTACTATACTCTAAACCCTTTCCTCTCACCCCATTTGACTATCTTTTTAAAGAATGCCTAACTTGGATAATATAAGGTTATAACATTATGCATAGACAAATTAAAGATTACTGAGGAAGAATTTTAGTCTGGGTCTCTTGAAATTAGCTATACATCTATTTTTTGTGTGAATTCATTTTTAATATTGGGAAAAAAAAAAAAACTTTTCCTGCTACCAGCTCAGAGGATTCCATTCTCCATATCCAACACAGGGCCTTGCACCTTGTAGACACTCAATAAATATTTGCTGCCTTGAATTGAATTGCATGTTTAACCTAGTGACTAAGAAAATCACTTACCATTAATATAATTGAATGTTAAAGTAGTGCTGAACTATGGGTAACTGCTAGAATTCAAGATTACAATGTTAGGACATGTCGATTTAAAATATATCTGCATTTTCCAAATTGTCCTTAACAATTTGTATTTTCATAAAAACAACATACAGTGTGGTTCAACTTCTGCCCTTGTAATTTTAAGGCTGCTTTCCTGACTCCACAGTCTGCTGAATCTCAATTCCTTTTGAAAAATTTTAAGAGGGAGAAAAACAAATAACTGCTAGGAATATAACAAGAAATAAATCTGTGACTCTGGTTGTCTATTGATAGGGGGAGGCACTAAGACAGGATGATAAACTATGTATTCAAATTGGGGAAAGTCCAGACAAAAAGGATTCAATAAAGATTTGTGAAACACTGAACTTGGTGTAGAGGAAAATACAATATATACACTTGTGTAATATGACATAAATTGTTATATGTGAATTAATATAACATAACAAAATATAACAATATTATAAAATTTAGTTTGATATGGTGTGGCATAATATGAATAGTGTCTGCTTTTGAAGGGGTTTATAATCTAATCTATAATCTAGGCATAACATAGTATAAGCTACCAGGGGTGGGGAATCTGAGGCCTCGAGGCCACAAGGGATAATAGGAAGTCAAATTAGCCAGTTGGCCAGCATTAGAAAAAATAGCTTCTGATAATGCCATTTTTTGTGAAACAAATGCAATCTTTGCAGCCTTAGAAAGTTAATGATATCAGGCATTTATAGGATACTTTATATGGATCATCATATTTAATTCTAGGTCCTCAAGTGCAGCCCTTTGACTGAATTAAAGCTTAATACAACAAATACCCTTAATGAAAGGATTTGTTCTGTAAAACTTGGAGTCAGTCAGAAGGTCACACCCAAGGACCTAGAAGGCCACAGGTAGCCTCTAGACTGCAGGTTCCCCACCCCTAGACTTGAAATGCCTTAAAATATTCTTAAAATATAAAATATCAAATTTTCTTGAGACTAAAAATTTAAAGCAAAAACCAAATTTTAAATTCCCTCAATTATGTCCAATAAATTCTAGGGAAAGGACTTTATGTATTAGTTCCATAAATCCCACAATGCATGTAAGCTTCTTATGGGCAGGTACTATTTCATTTTTGTCTTTATAAGTCTAGCATGTAGCAGCATAGTGCTTGGAGAATAATACGTGCTTAATACATTTTTGTTGACTAATAGTTTGATGCCACATTGTATTAAATTTAGGATATATATCTTCACTGGGGCAGCGAGGTAACACAGTGCAAGGCCTGGAGGAAGACTGATCATTGAAAGTTCAAATCTGACCTCAGACGCTTACTAGGTATGACCCTGGGCAAGTCACTTAACCCTATTTACCCCAATTTCATCATCTATAAAATGAGCTTAGAGAAGGAAATGGTGAACCATTTCAGTATCTTTGCCAAGAAAACACTAAAATGGGGTCACGAAAAGACAAACACAACTGAAATAACTGAATAACAACAACATATCTTCACTATTCCCTCCTCCTTCTTCTCAAATAATTTGACTTGTATAAAACCTTAATACTATGATCAATATTATTTTTCAATGAATTTCTCTATCATCTACCTATCTACTCGTCTATTCATCTTTTTATCTATCTATCAATCTTTCAAAGGGATTTTGTTTTAGGGAATGGATTATGTTCATGGCCTAATTTAATTTAAATAATTAGAATATTTGGGAAAGTATTGTGGTATAATCAAAAGAGTATTGGACTTAGGGAATTCAAATCCTGGCTCTGACATTACTTTAATGTGTAACTAAGAGTAGGTCACTTTAGCTTTCTAAGCCCTAGGTTTCTTACCTGAAAGGATAATAATATTTGTATTACGTAGCTGACAGGTTTCTAAAAGTTAAATATGATGATCCATATAAAGTATCCTATAAATGCCTGATATCATTAACTTTCTAAGGCTGCAAAGATTGCATTTGTTTCACAAAAAATGGCATTATCAGAAGCTATTTTTTCCAATGCTGGTCAACTGGCTAATTTGACTTTTGATTATCCCTCGTGTTAATTATTATAAGGGAATTCACAAATTTACCTTAAAAAAATACATTCAAGAATACGCCTCACAAGTACTCTTTTCCATTTAAAATTCAAAGAAAAATTATTAGAGGAAAGGAACTTTTTTGCGTGTAATTCCAAATCCAGAATGGCTGTACCCATTTACAATGCATAAATGCGCCTGTTTTTCTCCAGTTCCTCCAACACTCATAATTTTCCTTTTTTTGTCACCTTTGCCCTTCTGATGGGTGTGAAGTGAAATCTCAGAATAGCTTGAATTTGCATTTCTCTAATTAGTAGCAAGTTGGAGCATTTTTTTTTTCATATTGCTACAGCACTGTTAGGCCTATACCCAAAAGAAATAAAAGAAAGAGAAAATATCCTATTGTACTACATGTGTAAAAATACTTCTAGCAATTCTTCTTGAGATAGCAAAGAACTGGAAATGAAAGGGATGTTCATCAGTTAAAGAATAGCTAAATAAATTGAGGTATATGAATATAATGAATTACTATTGTTCTGTAAGAAATGAGGAAATAGATAACTTCAAAAAAGACATGGAAACTCTTATACGAACTGATTCAGAGTGAAGTAAGAAGAAACAGAAAAAAAATAATCTATACCATAGCATCAATATTACAAAAATTAATAAATTTGAAACTTGTATAAACTGATGAAGAATGAAATAAGCAGAACTAGGAGAATAATTTATATAAACACAAGACTAAAGACAAATAGGGCAGCCAGGTATTGCGGTGGATAGAGCTTGGAATCAGGAAGACTCATCTTTATGAGTTCAAATCTGGCCTCAGACACTTACTAGCTGTGCGACCCTGGGCAAGTCACTTAACCCTGTTTGCCTCAGGTCCTCAATTAAAAAATGAGGGGGAGAAGGAAATGGCAAACCATCCCAGTATCTTGGCCAAGAAAACCCCAATATGGCATCATGAAGAGTCAGATACAACTGAAATGACTCAACAACAACAGCAAAGACAAACAACTTTCAAAGCTTTAGGAGCTCTGATCAACACAATGACCAGTCATTATTCTAGAGGACTGATGATGAAATGTGTTATCCATTCCAGAAATGTGATAGACTTAGGGTGCAGAATGAGACATAGACACAATGCATGCAGAATGCATGTGTGTATGTGTGTGTATATATATATGGATGATGTATATAGCCATTGAGGGAATTATTGCTTGACTATGCATAATTATTACAAGAAATTTGTTTTTCCTTTCTCCTTTTTTTTCCCCAATGTGGTGGGAGTGTTGAAGGGAGATAAAATATATTTTTGTTAATTTTCTAAAATAATGAAAATGTGTACAAATGTGAATGTTGCATATATTTTCAGAGGAGGTCACTATATTATTAGTTTTACTTAATTGCTGTAGTTAGAAGAGACCTTTTATGAAGTGGGAGTAATCTATTATTATTTAGAATGTAAAAACCAAAAATATGAATAAATCTTTTAGAAAAAAGAGAAGAAAATAAGAATACAGTACTTCAGTTGGTTAGTTCAGTCATTAAAGCATGCTGCTAATGGGATCAATGTGTGAATTCACCCCCTAAATGGACCAAATCATTTTTGAGGAAACTCTCACTCCTGTAGACTTGAGTCCACCTCACATTTTGGTAATCTGTCTTGCAAAAAAAAATGTCATTGATCATAAGGGGTAATGAATGAGAAAATATTCGACAGCTTAATGAAGCAATATTATTGAGTGATTGTAACTTCAGATCACCTAGACAGAAGGAGGCAACAGGCAAGGAATTAAGAGAACATATCAGAAACCTAGAATTGTTGCATGATGTAGCATTGATAAGGGGATTTTAGCTATATAACTATGTTCTGGAAATCTCTCTCTGCCAAAAGTTGAGAAGCTAGTATATTACTGACTTGCATTAATGATAATTATTATCTCAAATGAGATACTAATTGTAAAGCATTTAGCCAGTGGTTGGGACATAGTAAGTGCAACATAAATGTTAGATATTATTATAGTTATATTCTTCAAAATGTGCAGGAAACAATGAAGAAAAAACCAATTGTAGACTTAACTGATTACCAGCAGGAATTGATTACTGAAGAAAAAAATGATAGAAAATAAGGGGGAAATGACCTCTGAATTCTTTGGGAGTTCATAATAGAAAAGGAGAGGAAATCTCTGCATATTTGGCACTTTGTATATTTGGAAAGTGAATTTTAAGGAGTTTAGAGAAAATATAGGTCCAATGTTTTAGAAAGAAATTCAATCCAAAAGAGATGGGACATTCTTAAAAATGAAATACTAAAGGTACAAATAAAAATTAAAACCTATCTAAAAAAACATATCAATGCATAGGGAATTATTAGGTCAACTTAAATGTTTTCAAAGATGTATACAGGAAATGGAAGCAAGAAGAGTTCTAATGGCAGCAAAGAAAACTTTACATGATCCCATGATCATGAAATTTATCACAACTACTGGAAAAAAAAAGACACCCAAAGTCCTAATAGCTAGTCAAGAATGTCCTGGAATAATACAAAGATTAACAAGTTACTATGGGAAAGGGTCTTATCAATCCCTACTGAAGTTCTTTTCGTATCTTTACTTGTCAAAGTAAGTAATCCTTGTATTAGAGACTTTTATGACATGAAGTGTCTAAGCAGAAACTGCAGGATTTTCTCACTTCTAATAATAATATTAGGTAGCATTTATATAGCACTTTTAAGATTTTCAAAATACTTTACACATATTTCATTTGATGCGCAGAATAACCCTTGGAGGTAGGTGCTATTATTATCCCAATTTTACAGATGAGGAAACTAAGGCAGATGAGATAAATGCCTAACTCATGGTCAGATAGATTGTAAGAGAGCCTGTGGCTGGATTTGAATTCAGATTATTTTGATTCCATGCCCAGTGCTCTATGCATTGCTCACTAGGGAATTCTGGGCAACTCGATGTATGGTACCTCACAGAAGAGTGAGCTAGTGAGGTGCAGTGGATAGGGCACTGGACCAGAAGTTGGGAAGACCTGGGCTCAAATCCAGCCTCTGACACCTACTAGCTCTGCGATCCTCATGTTACTTAGTCTCTTGATGCCTCAGTTTTCTCATCTATAAAATGAAGGGACTGAACTTGGTGAACTCCATGGCTTCTTCTAGCTCTAAAGCTATGTTAAAATCAACAAAATTAACAAAATCACAGAAGTATACTTTATTACAAGAGGGAAAACAAAGGAGAGATATCCTTGCATGAGAAAGTGGGAGTCCCCTTAAATTATGTAAATGCTGTCACTTGTAGACCTAAATGTAAGGGCTCCTCTGGCAGAAATACACCTCCTAATTCTAACCTTTGCTTATTGCTTCCTACCAATTGAAGATGGGTAAGGATGGTTTGCTCCTCCCTCTCGAATATATCAACAATCCTTGTTGATTCTGGCACCTACTATGTGCCAGAGGCCACATGAGCTAGGCATTTTATACAAAGACAAAAATGAAACAATTCTTGCCTTCAAGCGGCTTAGAGTTTATCTGAAGCTTCCTGCTTTTCATTATTTTGTTTTCCAGGCTTTTAGTCCACACGGTATCAAGGCTTTTGAGTCTTGTGGTGACATTTATCTAGAGGCAGGATAAAGGCCAAAGTACTCCTTCTCCTGTTTGTTTCCTTTCCTCATCTGGTGTCTCCCAGTTCCCAGCTTTGCTCTTCACCATGGCAGACACATTTTCTTTTCTCAGGGTGCTCAGATGGGAAATATAGAGGGCAATGGGAAATATCAGCATGGGTGACACTTGTAAGACTTAGAAAGGAAAATACAACACTAAAGACAGCCAGTTTTGAACAACTCACCGATTCTCATGGCCTGAGTCATTTCAATGCTTCAAGACTCTGAGCACCCTATAGTTCTGTCTGGGTCCTCTTCACAGATGTAAATCATAACCTCTTTGTGGCTTAGTAGGTGGTTTTTACAAAGTTTCTGTGTTTGAAAAAAAAATTAAGTACCCTGAGACCAAACTAGTAAAGAGATGAATCACCCTGAAAAAGAGATTTTTGAAAAAAAATAATTGTTGGAGGGAACCTCCTTTCCCAAGTTCTCCAGCTCTTTAATGAAAATGTTCTCTGGTTTTAGAAAGCCTGTCCTAAGTATCCTTAGAGAATCCATTGGGTTCTTGTCCAAACTAACTCTACTCTGATGCTACCTATATCCATTCATAATAATAATAACAATAACAACAACAATACTACTATTACTAGGATGTATGTAGTACTTTAAGGTTTGTAAAGCTTTTAGCATATATTATCTCCTTTGATCTTCACAAAAACTTTATGAAGTTGGTGATATTATTATCCTCATCTTATAGAGGAGAAAACTGAGGCTTAGAGAGATGAAATGACATGTCCAGGATAACACAGCTACTAAGAGTCTAAGGCAGAATTCTTTACACATCAAGGAACTTAAGATTGTCTCAACTAGTTAATTCTAAGGGAATATTCCCAAACATACACATATATGTATATACTATATATACATATGTATACATATAGACTCACATATACATACACATATATGTATGTATACCTATACATGCACACACACATAGCAGTTAATGGAGCCTAAGTCTCATAGGCTTATAGAAGGATATGGCAGAAAAAGACCTTACAGATTCCCTCATCAAACTCACTCACTTAGCAGAGGAGGGAATAAAGACCCACAGTTAGTGGCTGATCAAGAACTAGATTAGAACTCTGCTTTTCTGACTTCTAGGCTCAGTCAGTTTATAGAAATTTGTTTTCCCTCAGAACAAGAGTATCAGTCTTTCCATAGCAGTGTCCCTGGTCTCAGAACTCAGGACAGTAGCTGGGGGTAGGGAGAGGGACCTTGATCTTTTCACATTGTTTCAGGTTTTACCTTGGCCACAAGTTCACCTCCACCGTACCCCAAGCTCTGCAGAAATATTTGAGTTATTCTTGTTCATCCTTCATTTTTAAAGAGGACCAATGACATAATGGCGTGATGTTTTGACTTGCTAGTGAATTGGTTTTAAGTGAGGCAGAATTGCACAAAGTCATCAGCCTTAATCTCTCTTCCAGAGTCATTGAGGTCCAGTGGCAAGACGAAAGTCAAGATAACTGTCAATAGCCCAAGATGCAGAGGATGAACTTGATGTCTTCAATATCTAACCAAGCTCTAATAGCTCCATAATGTCTGCTCCAGATGCCTTTGTGACCATTGGAAAAAATCATTCTTATCCACCCATTCTGCCAGGGGAAGTCTTCACATGTTTGGGATAGATATTCCATAACTCATCAATGGGTTTGAGGCCCTAACAAGTTTCCCCAGCTTTGGGAGAAAGATATAGACCCAGGAAGTCAATGTCCTTCAGCAGGGGCTCTCTTTTCCTCCCTTTCCTAGATTTAAGATCCCCCCGTCTAAGAAATGATCATTGATGAGAGCTTTTTCTCAGCACAACACTGGTCCTTATCTGCTCAGCAACTGTTGCCTTTTCTCCTTCAGTGATAAAATGTGATGCAAAGTACCCCCTGAAAAAGAGATCTGTTTTCTAGGCCACTTTTTAGCCTCTCTCTGTCTTTCCCTAAGCCATGATTGAGCTCAGCTCCTACCAGCCACTGCCTTTTCCCTTTCTCCCCTCTCAAGAAAATTGAGTTATTCTCCCCAGTAGGACCCCCGTTACCTCTCCAACTCTCACCATCATGTCACTAGCTGTATACCCTGCGCCGATCATCAACTTCAGACCAACTCTTCTTCCTTAAAGGAATATAAACAGCAGGTTTATTTTTAAATTTTTGCCCTGAGGCAAACTCTCCATTTCTAGGAAAATCTCTATCCTGGGACAGGGCCTAGGTTGCTTCTCCTTAGTTAAAGTTTTAATAAAATAATGGAATTAAGCCAAAGTATTTATAATACCTTGTTTCATTTGAGCTTTGAAAAAGATAGGTTCTCTACTTATTTTTTCCATGATAAAGGATATCTTCCAAAAACTATGAGGAGTAAAAGAAATGCATATATTACAAAGAAATTTTTCTTAAAGTATAAGGAAATTCAAAAACATTATGTTAGATGTTCAGGCTCATAAAACTTGAATAGGAAAGATAGGCTTTAGCGAATCTACTGAACCGCCTTGCCCTTCAAAGACACCATTAGAAAAGTTATTTTAGTTATGGGGCTAGGAAAAAATATTACTCTTGTTTCAGACATTCTGAAGTGACTTGTGGTAAGTTGTGTGCCCACAAAAACATTAATTTGGCAGGGAAATGATCACTGTGGCTCATATTACTATAAATTAGGAATGAATGTGCTATAAAAATGAATATGCTAATTTTCCCCAGAAGTTGATTATTATTCCTGCATTGATATTGACTAAGTCCTTTGCAATCATACATTAGGTTTTCCTCGATGAAAAATTAAGTGCATGGCAAGCCTGAAAATCGACTTTTATACATGAAGAGTATAAGGCATTAAAAGAGTCACTGATTTGCCTGAACAGAGGGAAAGTGGGGCTCAGATGGAGTTACAGAGGCCACAGACCCCCTTCCTGTGCTGCTGTGGATTCACACTAGCTGTGTAGGTCCTCCACCCTGCACAGGGCCTTCCCCAAATCAAGAGCATAGCCTACAAATAAGGATCAACACCATGTTCACCAAAGACAAAGGAAGCTGGTTTAGGGCATCTCTCATTTTAGTCAACCTGACTGACCTAGTCCCAAAACATAATTAAAGACTTAAGTGGACACTAGGCAGTCTTGCAGCTCCTCACCTCAGACCATTTCCTGTCTATGATCATGATGTCTACGTGTTAAATATACACAGAACTTTAAATGGTGCACCATCCATATTTATGCTTTCAAACGTGCTCACCACAGAATGACTTTTATGGTAAGGACCCTCCCAGTCAAAGAGTGAACATGAAATGCAGAATATCTCACTGTTGACAGTACATACAACTTTGCTGATTGCAAACTGAAAAGACATGTCTTAACTAAGATAAAAATAGCAAATATTGAGTACATGTATGAGAATATATTAAATTAGTGACTAATACATGATTTTCAAATCTGGAAAAATATCTAAAATGTTTCTTCAATTAAAGTCAGTACAAAGACAAAACTCATAAATATGACTGCCCCTTGTTTTTGCCAATGAATATGCAGCACCTGACTTGCTGTTAGGTTTTTCTTCTTCCAAATACATTTGCTGGCTTCATGGAGGGCACTAAGGGTAAAATAAAAACCCTCTGATCTAAGTTTGAAATTAGTATCCTTTGGACCTCCCCTTTGACAAAATCGTCTTAGGCACAAACAAGACATGTGATTCAGATCACTAGATAAAAGTAAGACAATCCCACCTTGGGAGATGGGAGTCTTCTGCAGGAAATGGGAGTGGTCCTCTGGTGATAGGAGATGGGAATAGTCTACAAGGTTTAAACTAAGATTGATCTTTCCCCAGAATGTTGGTGGTAGATGAAGCTGCAAAGATGGAGATATAAGTTAAAATATAAAAATTGCAACCCAAGTGACCTGAGGTTACCTGAGTAAAATTACAGTGGAGGGAAATGTTAAATCTAGCTTGACTAAGCCTTAAAAATAGAATTAAGATAAATTTTCTATTTTACAATACCAACCTATTCCCTCCCCTGCACTTCAGTCCTATATTACCATCTGTCTGCTGGACATTTTTACCTCAAAATTTCATCAACACCTCAAGCTCAATATGCTTGAAATCATTTCCCCACCCCAACTTCCATTTGCCCAAACATCTCTATTTCTATTGAAGGCACCTCTCTTCTTTCAGTTACTCAATTTTGCTAGATGTCATGATGGGTGAAATGTCAGACTTGCATTCAGGTAGATCCTGGTTTGAATTCTGCCTTAGACCCTGTGTGTAACCTTGGTCAAGTCACTCGCAAAGCCTCAATTTCCTCATCTGAAAAATCAGAATAATGATAGCATCTATTTCACAGGGTTGTTATGATAGCATTTCTGAAGAGTGCTTTGCAGACCTTAGAGCACTTTGTAAATGTTACCTATTAGTATACTCGTCTTTATTTTTTCTTCTTCACCAAATTCAATCAATTGCCAAGTATTATTGAATTCATCCAGCCTCTTTCTCTATTCTCCAGTGTCACATACCTCAGATCAGACTCCACTTCCAAGCCTTCTGGACCATTTCAGTATTCTCTTATTTGGTCCACCCGCTTCCATTCTTTCAGTTTCAATGCATCCTCTACATTATTGCCAAAATCATCGTCCTAAGACACTGGTCTGATCATGCCACAGCCATACTCAAAAAAACTTCTGTGAGTGAATATTGCTGCTGTTGAGGTTTTTTGTTTGTTTGCTTTTTAAATGTTTCCAACTCTTCAAAACCCCATTTGGAGTTTTCTCAGCAAAGATACTAGAGTAGCTTGCCATTTCCTTCTCCAGCTCATTTTACAGATGAGGAAACTGAGGCAAACAGGGTTAAGTGACTTGCCCAGGCCCATACAGTTGGTAAATGTTTGAGGCTGGATTTGAATTCAAGATGATTAGTCTAACTCCACACCCTGCACTCTATCCACTGAGCCACCTAGCTGCCCAAGTCTCTCTTGCTCCTGGGATAAAATATAAATCCCTCAGTATGACTTTAAAAACACTACACAAGTTGGGTTCAATTGACCTTCCTGGCATTATTTCATATTATTCTGTTCCACCCCATCTCACCTGCTACATGTTTCTAAACTCAGCATTCTACCTCTGGTCTCTCTGCTTTTGAATTGTTCCCTAGATATGCCTGGACTACACTCTCTTGTCACCTCTGCCTCACAGAATCCTGTGCCCTGTTTCCCCCCTTAACACCTTTGCTAGTGTTCAGTGTCTTCTACCTCCTGTGGTTATCTTGAATTTATAAATATATTGTTTCTTCTTCCATTCCCCTTCCTCTCTATGCAGTAGAATACAAACTTTCTGAGGGCAATGTCTGTAGTCATTTAATCTTTGTATCCCTCCTGCCTAAAAGTAAACAGAACAGAGAATAGGTACTTAATGAATATTTGTTAAATTGAATTGAATTGAATTACAGTTGCTGTTCATAGAGTGTTAAAAAAAATGCCTTACATTAAGAGGCTTAATTATATCAAAAGAATTGTCATTGATAAAGGAATGCCACGAGCCATATCACAGAAAGGCATGCCATAAGCCATATCACTTTGAGGAGTTGGAGATAGGCTGGGAGTGTCAGGTTGGAGAGGAGGTAGGTATCTTCCTAATCTACAGAAACCTGAACAATAAAAGAATGTAAGCTCCTTGAGGGCAGGAACCATTTGTGTCCCATCACCTATTACAGTGCCTGAGATATCACTGTTAAAAAAAAAAAAAAAGCTTGTAGATTGGTTGGTTGATTAACCACCACTTTTTAGAAACCAGAAGTTATCTTTGTGAGATACATCAATATTCCAGTATTCATTTGTTGAGTATTTATTATGTGTAAGAGACTGTGCTGGTAGGTGCAAAGAGATGCCTGCTTGGGGGCAAGGTGTAGAGGTGTAGAGGCTGGTGGTTAGCCAAAAACAAGCCTACGGTGAGGAGAATCACCTTCTGGGGAGATGGGTGGAGTTCAAATCAGGAGCCTGGCAAGTCTAAACAAAAAAGGCCTGCCTGGAATAGGTGAGTATCAAGATTTTTTCAGAGCATAGAAATCAATGGAACTAAAACCAAAACAGAAAGGGTGGAGTGCACCAGTGGAAGGTTACACCATAGAGGTGGTACAGATTCAGGACATGGAGCTCTCTGACCCATTGGCCTAGACAACATTTGGTTCTTTTATGGACTATGAGTTCCTTCTTTCCTCCTTGGTCATGACGTCAGGAACTGGTATGCTTTCAGACTCAGCCATACAATGGGAAAGACAGTCTGATGCAGTTCTTACTGACTGATGCATTCTGTCACAATCTCCTCCTTCACCATCACCTCACATGAAGATGTGGTTCTTCTCTGACAAGGCAAACTCATCTCTATGATCTAGTGATCCCATTCCATCCCTTCCTCTCCAGCATATTGCCCCATCTAACCACCCCTACTCTCTCACTTATCTTCATTCAATCTCTCCCTGTCTACTGGTTACGTAGCTACTTCCTACAAACATGCCCATAGGTCCCCTGTACTCACAAAGCCTTCATTCGATTCATCCACCCTCATAGACATCATCTCATATTTCTCCTCCCTTATGTGACTAAACGCCTTGAGAAAGCTGTCTGCAATGGGTGCCACTACTTCCTTCTCTCTCTCTCTCTGTTTGCTTTATCATTCAGCTGAAACTGCTCTTTCCAAGGTTACCATTGATTTTTTGATTACCAAATTTAATGGTATTTTCTCAGTTCTCAAACTTCTTGACCTCTCTGCAGCCTTTGACAATGTTTATCACCCGATTGTCCTTGATACTTTTTTTTCTCTAAATGTCCTTGACATTGTTGCACACTGGTTCTCCTCCTATCCATCTGACTGCTCCTCAGTTTGCAAACTACAGGGAGAGGTATTCAAAACAAATCCTCAGCATATGTCAGCACACTAGGGGAATTCTTAGCTCAATGATGAGCATACCAGAACACACCAACCCAGCACCAAGGTGAACTACCAAGCATATGAACCATCAGAGGAATGATTATCTCCACAATATAAATATCTGTCAACAATGACTTCTATATGTGAAAAATTCACTCCTTTAAAATAATCTTAAACATAGAAATCATATAATCATTCCCCAAAGAGGATTATCTGATTACTATATATATACACACTCACACTATATATATACACTATCTGGCATATAGTAACCATTTAATAAATGCATATTGATTGATTGTTTGATCAGTACCTGCCCTAAGCCCAGCAATATTTGCCTGCACTTGAGCAGATCTGGCATTCTTCTCAACTCCTGGTATGGATAGACAGCAGTTATCCTGAAAAGGATCTGGGGGTTTTGGTGGACTCAGACTCAATATGAGTCAGCAGTGTGATGTAACAACCAAAATAGCTAATGTAATCTTGGGCTCTATTAGGAGGATCAGAGCTTAGCTCCTGGAGTATTGTGTTCTCTGCTTGGTATCACAGTTTAACAACACACTGATATGCCAGACAGTGTCCAGAGAGGGACAACTAGGATGGCATAGGCTCTTGAGTTCATATCATCTAAGGACTGGTGAAAGAAACTGGGCAGGTTTAGTCTGAAGTAGATAGGACTCAGGAGAGAATTTAATAATTGTGTCCAAGCATTTGAAGGGCTGTCATTTGGAGGAGAGATTTCATACTGCAGAACCAGGAGTGATGGGTAGAAATCCAAAAGAAGAAATTTAGGCTTGATGTCACAAAACAAAAAATTTCCTAATAATTAGAGCTATCTCAAGGCAGAATTGATGGACTGCCTTGGAGGTAGTAGGTTCCCTCTCTTTAGAGATCTTTAAACAGAAACTAGATGAATACTTATTAGTTATGTTAAAGTGGGGATCCCTTCATGTTATGGTCAGATAAGATGGTTCCTGAGTTCCCTTCCAACTCGTAAATTCTGTGATTCTGACATTCATGTCCTGTCACAGAAAGAAGGGATGGAAAGAAAGGCTCAAAATGCCCAAGGAAGGAGGGAAAGTGGAAGTTAAAGGATAGATAGATAAGTAGATAGATAGAAGATAGATAAATAGATAGAGTATTTAAGTGTTTACTATGTGCCTGGCACTGTGCTAAACTTTGACGATAGAAATACAAGCAAGCAAGGCAGTCCCTGTTAGTGAGGAGCCAATATTGTAATAAAGGAAGATAATATATAAAGGGGAACTGATAAGGGGAAGAATAGGGGTGGTGGAGTAGTTATGGAGCATGGAAAGGTGACTTGTGAGGAGGAGGGAAAGTGTGGGGAGTTGAGTGGTGAATGAAATGAAACATGCCTGGGACTTCTGGAAGTGAAAGAAGGTGAAGGGATGAGCTGAGGAGGATTAGGGAGAGGGATAGAGGAAGTGCACATGCTCCTTCATATGTTCTCTCTGATCTCCACCTTCATAGAGGCGACAGAAGGGAGTTTGCCTTCTATTAAAAGCAAACAGTTGATGCTCTATGTCCATGATAGAAAGCTGACCCCACAAGCTGTGACCTACTGGGGAATATTTCTATAGTAGCAAGAACTATGTGGGAAGGACAGGTTCTGCTACTACCTGCATCCTGATTCAAACAGCCAGAACTTTTGAGCTGTTAACTATGACCTTGAAAGTGATGGAACTTAGCCCACAGTTATATGATATCAGTTATTAAAGGTGATATTATTAAGCATGATGTGGAGTCAAGAGCACTTCATAATACTATAGCATGTAAGTCTTTAAGTAAATAAATACAAGATGATTTGAGGAGGGACAAAGAGCACTAATGTCTACGAAGATCAGGAAGGGATTCTTTTATAAATTGCCACTGAAGGTGAACCTCAAAGGTAAGTAAGAATTCAACTTGACATCCCTTCCAACCAATCCCCCGGGGCATCTTACCACCTTCTTGGCCCTGCTGACCTTTTGCTCCCCACCTTGACAGGCGCATTCCACATTGGACTAAAGACCTGGAGCTCCACATTGGATTTTCCAAAACCTAGGCTTGAGGCTCTAGAAATGTTAATCTACTTATCTGTGTGCTCCCACGGCAGGTCTCAGCTCAGTTGATTGGTAACCAAATATGTCACTTAGCCCACTATAGCTATACCTCAAACTACCTGTCTCCCCAAAATAGAACACTTCTCCCTGATCACCAGCTCCCAAGATATGTTGTGCTTAGCATAGTGCCTGGTACAGAGGAAGTGCTTAAAACATTTTCATTCATTCATTCATTCATTCATTCATTCATTCATTCATTCACTCATTTACAGGGGCAAGAGTGAGTATGTACCAGGTCACTGAGGCAGAAAATGGATTTCCAAGTTTTGGTAACAGTAAGTGGAGCAGCTTGGATGCAATATAGTCATGCAAAAAGAAAAATGAACTTTTAAAAATATATTATGAAGGAACTTGAAGTTTTTATACATACATATATATGTGTAATATGTTTATAGATATCTATTACATATATATATATGTTTCTAGTCACTTGACCATATTTTTCTAGGAATGTAATAGATATGAAATATTTGCATTATATACATGTATAATAGCTTTGGGTTCTGTGTATGTGCATACACATATGCATACATTATAGAAACACAACATGTATGCATACATGTATATATGCATATAACAGTATTGATGTTCTATATATATGCGCACACATATTGAAACCCATTAAATGCATACATTATATATAATACATATATGAAGATTAATGATTTCTATAATATATACACATATATAAACTCATTATATATGTATTATTTGCATGTACATATGCATGTACGCATGTATACATTTATCTATTTTTTTTTAGTTTAGAATTCTTTCCCCTGATTTCAGATCAGCACTTAAGAATAAATTAGATTCTCAGAAAGTTGTCTGAAGCTTAGATCAGTTAAGTGACTTGCTGATGGTCACATAGCTAGAATTACCAGTAGGATTTGAACCCCAGACTTACTGACAATTTCTAATCCAATCCAAACTATAGCAATCATTTCTTAAGGGCCTCCTGTGTGTTAGGTACAGGGAAGAAAAAAAGTTCCTATCTCATAATTGAATAATAACAACTGCTATACAATCAATGTAGTAAAAAAATATATATAAGTAGTAAAAAGAATTAAAAAAAACACAAGCATAAGGCAAAATGTTAGGCAATATAAGAGGTGAAAGAAACCCAAAGACCACAATATACAATTTAACATAAGCACAATAACTTTATGATATTCTTAAAAAGCAGGAGAAACCCTGAAGGAGTAAATAAAAGAAATGGTCATCTATATGGTGGCAAGAAGTCAAATAAGACAAAAAAAAACTTTTTTTATTGTATTAAATGAAAAACAGAAAATTTGCATACTAGTTATATAGCAAATAGCTATGTTGACTTTCTTCTTTGCTGCCAGAGTTCTAGATTTTCGAAGCTGTTTCTTGACTCTAGTGCATGCACAGCTTAGCAAGCTGGCATTTTAAATTTATTTGTTGTGGTCCCACCTTAACTCCTCATTATGTGTCCTTTACACTCTGCTATTTCATCCCTTCTCATACATAGTTTAGGACTTCAATATTTGTGATAATTTTCTTTGATTAAATACTCAGAGGGGAAATCAATTAAGTCAGAGACTAACTCCTTCCACCCCCTTATACTTACATAGATATATATTCTCCCTTGCCCATCCAGTTCATGTAGGTTCCTTGATGATAAGAACTGCTAATTTTTGTCTTTATATCCTCAGTGCCATGGCTACCGCTAAAACATAGTAGACTTTTAATAAATGTGTGTTGAATATTGATTAATAAGCTAACAGATGACAAATTCTTACATTGCAAATGTGGATTCCCAAATATTCTTGAGATTTCAACAAATTCTATTGGAACCAGAGAATCATCATAAACAAAAATGTTGCCCACACCACCTGGATATAACATTTCATATTATAACCTGATCCATAAGAATTTAAGAACAATGTTTTTAATAGATGTCTCCACATGGAATACTTACAATGTCCAAACCACATGGAATGAAAAGCTTTCAAAATATAGTGATCTATTATAAGAAATGAAAACCATGTGGGAACAGGATGAAGTACTTATCAGCTGCATCATCCCAGTCTACTACAAGAGTTGTCTGGGGGATGCTTTCAGTGAATTTACATTCCAAAACTTTTATTCCAATATCTTGGTAGAGTTCTATGTGCTCTGCCATCACTACATAAGATCCTCTGGACCTTACCCTCTGCCCGGCTACTTTCCCTACCTAGGTGCTACCTGGCCTTTCTAGCTGCCATAAGCTGAATATATATGAAGCCTCTTTTTCATTTTGATTTTAATTTATGGAATAAAACAAGCATTTCCATAACATAGTATAATAAAAAAAGATGATTGCACATGAAACTGCAAATCTATTATGGACAACTTGCTATTCCTTTTAAATATATAATAAAGTTAGTATGAAGTCTCTTTTGTGTTTTTTCTGCCTTCAAATAGAATGTGAGTTCCTTGAGAGTAGGGGATATTCATTTTTTTTTCTTTATGTCCCCAGTACTTAACATATAGTAAGCACTCAATAAATGTTTTTTCATTGCATTATTCAGTTTCAAACAGCAGTCATTTTAATCCCTCATGCAATAGTCTGCAGAGCATTAAATACAAAAAACTAATAGTAGGATAGTATTCGTCCCATGATCATTATATCTGAATTCAATTGAAAGACGTGAGGAGAGTGAGAGTGATGATAATAATAGCCACTCATATTCATATAGTAATTTAAAGTTTAAAAAGATATTTGCACATGTTATTGTTAATTGGTCCTCACATAACCCTATGAAGTGTATGTGGCTATTATGCTCATTTTACAAGGGAGGAAACTGATGGTCAGGGAGCTCATGTGATTTGTTCATAGTCATGCAGGTGGTAAGTGTCTGAGGCAGGGCTTGAATCCAGATGTTTCCTACCTACAAGTCCAGCGCTTTAGTCACTATGTCATGCTCAAGGGCAGCTGCTTGACAGAACTCCTTGAATGTTAAGCTGAGAAATGTGTATTGTATCCCACGGGAAAGAGAGAACCCTAGGTTCTTGAACAATGGTGTGATAAAGAAAACAGTGCTTTGGGGAGCTTCTACTAAAAACTGTATGTAGCTGAACCGTATATGTATAGCAGCTGAAACTTCAAACAGCTTATAGTCAGGCTGAAGCACAACTCTCCTCATAAAGCAAAGAACACAGTTCATAAAGGTATTTAATTTCCTGATCGCCTTCCACTACTAGCCCAGACTCAGTAAAATACTTGATCCTTTATATTGATGTAGACTAGAGTTTTGTGTTTTTCAAAGACCTCCTGGCATCCAGTATCTCGCTTTATACTTGACAAACTTCAGAGGTAGGTGCAACACATTTTAGCTGCATTTTACAAGTGAGGAAATGGAAGCCCACAGTTTATTCATTCATTTTTTTTTCAGTCCTTTGTACACCAATTTGTTTCCCAATCTTATTCTGGTGTTTTGTGACTTAGCATATATCTATATATTTCTTTTCACAATTATTACAGAAGCAAAAGACTTGTCTAAGGTTACCCAACTGAACACTGGAATTACATTAATCAAAATGATGATCTCAGGCTATATTTCTAGAGATGAGGCATCTAGAAATACATGATCTTTGTCACTTCCATTAACACAGGACTGTTTACTTTGTGTACAAGTGTACCCCAGCTTTACTCTGACAGACTGAGGTTGTGTGCATGGAAATTTGAGATAGGTGGCTTTTGGCTAAAGACAAAACAATATAAGTTCTGGTGTGGCTCCATTGCTTGGACAGTAATTGACATAGATCAGAACAAACCATAATTTGGTTCCATAAAGGAAAAAAAAAAGTACTTGCTAGCATCTAGCTTTTGCTTCTCTGGACAAAAAGGCCACTACAGTATGTGTGTGGGTGTGGGTGAGTTTCTGCCTGTGTCTTTTGTTTCACTACTATATTTAAGTTATTATTTATTTATTTTTTAACATTCTTTTCTTTTTAAATTTTGAATTTCAAATTCTCCCCCTCCCTTCATCCTCTCCCTCATCTACTGAGAAGACAAGTAATATGATATCAATTCCCTACTATATTTAAAAAAAAAATTTTTTGCCTTAGCTTCTACCCCCTGTAACATTTAACACCAGAATGTGTGTGAACTTACATCACAGGACGATGATTACTATGGAACATGGCAGAAATCATTCTGAATTTTGGCAGCTCATGTAATCCAAATTATGAAGAATAAAAATTTCTCAGCTATATCACCCCCAGCTTCCAGAGTGTGAAATGGAGGCTAATTGTTTTATTCCTTTCTATATTGATTATGGTGGAAAGTCTAATCGCATTAGACAGACATAATATATATGTAAGGTGCTGGACTACTGGGATATTGTAGTTGTACTTGTTGCAAACCCTACTCTAATTAAAGATTTGTTAACACTTGAATAATAAACCCTCATTTTCAAGGGCTTATAACTAAGCATTAAAAATTCATTCTCAGCTGCAACTTGCCATTCACGTTCTCAGCCAGGAAGCAATTTTCTTCTACAAATTTTTTTTTGGGGGGAAAGTCTTCTTTTCTAAAGCTTTTTAACCAATATTCCATCAAAATAACACAAAGTTTTGTGTTTCCTTCACGAAGACAAAACAACAACAAAAACAAAAACATAAAAACATTTGTTAACGACCTTGATATTTTTTCCTGGAAGTGTCTTTTGACTTTAAAATTCTAGCAAATAACTATCCTATCTCTTATCCCCTCTTCACTAGCAAACTTCTGCAAAGATCAGACTACACTCTCTGACTTTACTATTCATCCCTTGCATCTGACTTCTTTCTTTACCACAAAATCTCTTTTCCAGTTCACCAACAGCCACCTCATTACCCAATTGAATGCCTTTTTCTTAACCCTCACTCTCCTCGACCTGTCTATAGTATTCGACATTATTGGTCACCTTCTACTTGCTTCTTTTTCCTTCCTTGTTTTCAGCAACTGTATTCTTTTGATTCACCTTTCTCCTCATATGATTGTTCCTTCTCTGTACACTTTACCCATTCCTTTTTCTTCCTCACTCTTCCTAGTTTTGTGTATTTTTCAAGGTTCTGTGGGTGATCCTCTTCTTTCTTTGTAATTTCTCCCTAAGAAATGCCATCCACTCTCATTTTTTTAAGCAATATCAATTTGCAAATAGCTGCCAAATCTTTACGGCCCTCATCTTTACCTTTTTCTCTGACCTTACATATACTTTACATATACTATTTTCTTTCTTTCTTTCTTTCTTTCTTTCTTTCTTTCTTTCTTTCTTT